>NW_026292211.1:0-116660 GCF_023091745.1 Budorcas taxicolor | reverse complement strand
ACAGGAACGGCGAGAGGAACTCCAGGGCCGTGCCACCATTCCAAGAGTCCCCCAGATGTCTCAGTCCATTCCAGAGGAACCTCTTTTCCCTTCACCGGCTCGTCTTTCACGCCGAGGATCGACTCACACCAAGGTGGCACGTGGCACAGCCCTGTGGGAAAGCCTCGTGGGAAAGCCTCGAGGGACAGCCTCGAGGGAAAGCCACAGATCCCTTGATCCACGTGACAGGAAGCGTGACACTACTGCTGCAGCTCGGGAGGAAAGCGCACGTGCATGCCCCCACTCGAGACGAGGCCTGACTCCCCTGGGGAGACTCAGAAGCACCCCAAGATCCATGGCAACACTGGAGAGGAATCCTCAGGTTCCGGCCCCGACTCCACACAAGGACTGAGGCCCCGGCATGGACAGGAGAGGAATCCCGAGAGGTCCCCTAGCAACTCGCATGGGGACTGGCCTTTCCTGAGGCCACCAGAGCGGGTCCCTGAAGTCCCCGTCGTAACTCGAGAAGACCTGCCGCAACTCGAGAAAATCCAGGAGGTTCTCCCCTCCAGGCGAGATGAGGCCCATTTCCGCTGAGGCGTCTCGAGGCTGATCACACCTCACCTCTGGAACTTCGAAAGGGTCCTTCACACCCTTGGTGCAAATCAAGAAGTTCCCCGACCTAGCCGTCTCCACTCGAGAGGAATCACGAGGGTCCCGCCCACATCCAGAGGAGCCCCGTTTCCGCCTCGTAGCTCGAGATGAGGGATCCTTTCCCTGCTTCGTCGGGAAAGAGTTCCCGGCGTTCCCGTCGCATCTCAAGAGGAGGCCCTCTCAACAGGAACGGCGAGAGGAACTCCAGGGTCGTGCCACCATTCCAAGAGTCCCCCAGATGTCTCAGTCCATTCCAGAGGAACCTCTTTTCCCTTCACCGGCTCGTCTTTCACGCCGAGGATCGACTCACACCAAGGTGGCACGTGGCACAGCCCTGTGGGAAAGCCTCGTGGGAAAGCCTCGAGGGACAGCCTCGAGGGAAAGCCACAGATCCCTTGATCCACGTGACAGGAAGCGTGACACTACTGCTGCAGCTCGGGAGGAAAGCGCACGTGCATGCCCCCACTCGAGACGAGGCCTGACTCCCCTGGGGAGACTCAGAAGCACCCCAAGATCCATGGCAACACTGGAGAGGAATCCTCAGGTTCCGGCCCCGACTCCACACAAGGACTGAGGCCCCGGCATGGACGGGAGAGGAATCCCGAGAGGTCCCCTAGCAACTCGCATGGGGACTGGCCTTTCCTGAGGCCACCAGAGCGGGTCCCTGAGGTCCCCGTCGTAACTCGAGAAGACCTGCCGCAACTCGAGAAAATCCAGGAGGTTCTCCCCTCCAGGCGAGATGAGGCCCATTTCCGCTGAGGCGTCTCGAGGCTGATCACACCTCACCTCTGGCACTTCGAAAGGCTCCTTCACACCCTTGGTGCAAATCAAGAAGTTCCCCGACCTACCCGTCTCCACTCGAGAGGAATCACGAGGGTCCCGCCCACATCCAGAGGAGCCCCGTTTCCGCCTCGTAGCTCGACATGAGGGATCCTTTCCCTGCTTCGTCGGGAAAGAGTTCCCGGCATTCCCGTCGCATCTCAATAGGAGGCCCTCTCAACAGGAATGGCGAGAGGAACTCCAGGGTCGTGCCACCATCCCAAGAGTCCCCCAGATGTCTCAGTCCATTCCAGAAGAACCTCTTTTCCCTTCACCGGCTCGTCTTTCACGCCGAGGATCGACTCACACCAAGGTGGCACGTGGCACAGCCCTGTGGGAAAGCCTCGTGGGAAAGCCTCGAGGGACAGCCTCGAGGGAAAGCCACAGATCCCTTGATCCACGTGACAGGAAGCGTGACACTACTGCTGCAGCTCGGGAGGAAAGCGCACGTGCATGCCCCCACTCGAGACGAGGCCTGACTCCCCTGGGGAGACTCAGAAGCACCCCAAGATCCATGGCAACACTGGAGAGGAATCCTCAGGTTCCGGCCCCGACTCCACACAAGGACTGAGGCCCCGGCATGGACGGGAGAGGAATCCCGAGAGGTCCCCTAGCAACTCGCATGGGGACTGGCCTTTCCTGAGGCCACCAGAGCGGGTCCCTGAGGTCCCCGTCGTAACTCGAGAAGACCTGCCGCAACTCGAGAAAATCCAGGAGGTTCTCCCCTCCAGGCGAGATGAGGCCCATTTCCGCTGAGGCGTCTCGAGGCTGATCACACCTCACCTCTGGCACTTCGAAAGGCTCCTTCACACCCTTGGTGCAAATCAAGAAGTTCCCCGACCTAGCCGTCTCCACTCGAGAGGAATCACGAGGGTCCAGGCCACATCCAGAGGAGCCCCGTTTCCGCCTCGTAGCTTGAGATGAGGGATCCTTTCCCTGCTTCGTCGGGAAAGAGTTCCCGGCGTTCCCGTCGCATCTCAAGAGGAGGCCCTCTCAACAGGAACGGCGAGAGGAACTCCAGGGTCGTGCCACCATTCCAAGAGTCCCCCAGATGTCTCAGTCCATTCCAGAGGAACCTCTTTTCCCTTCACCGGCTCGTCTTTCACGCCGAGGATCGACTCACACCAAGGTGGCACGTGGCACAGCCCTGTGGGAAAGCCTCGTGGGAAAGCCTCGAGGGACAGCCTCGAGGGAAAGCCACAGATCCCTTGATCCACGTGACAGGAAGCGTGACACTACTGCTGCAGCTCGGGAGGAAAGCGCACGTGCATGCCCCCACTCGAGACGAGGCCTGACTCCGCTGGGGAGACTCAGAAGCACCCCAAGATCCATGGCAACACTGGAGAGGAATCCTCAGGTTCCGGCCCCGACTCCACACAAGGACTGAGGCCCCGGCATGGACGGGAGAGGAATCCCGAGAGGTCCCCTAGCAACTCGCATGGGGACTGGCCTTTCCTGAGGCCACCAGAGCGGGTCCCTGAGGTCCCCGTCGTAACTCGAGAAGACCTGCCGCAACTCGAGAAAATCCAGGAGGTTCTCCCCTCCAGGCGAGATGAGGCCCATTTCCGCTGAGGCGTCTCGAGGCTGATCACACCTCACCTCTGGCACTTCGAAAGGCTCCTTCACACCCTTGGTGCAAATCAAGAAGTTCCCCGACCTAGCCGTCTCCACTCGAGAGGAATCACGAGGGTCCCGCCCACATCCAGAGGAGCCCCGTTTCCGCCTCGTAGCTCGAGATGAGGGATCCTTTCCCTGCTTCGTCGGGAAAGAGTTCCCGGCCTTCCCGTCGCATCTCAAGAGGAGGCCCTCTCAACAGGAACGGCGAGAGGAACTCCAGGGTCGTGCCACCATTCCAAGAGTCCCCCAGATGTCTCAGTCCATTCCAGAGGAACCTCTTTTCCCTTCACCGGCTCGTCTTTCACGCCGAGGATCGACTCACAGCAAGGTGGCACGTGGCACAGCCCTGTGGGAAAGCCTCGTGGGAAAGCCTCGAGGGACAGCCTCGAGGGAAAGCCACAGATCCCTTGATCCACGTGACAGGAAGCGTGACACTACTGCTGCAGCTCGGGAGGAAAGCGCACGTGCATGCCCCCACTCGAGACGAGGCCTGACTCCCCTGGGGAGACTCAGAAGCACCCCAAGATCCATGGCAACACTGGAGAGGAATCCTCAGGTTCCGGCCCCGACTCCACACAAGGACTGAGGCCCCGGCATGGACGGGAGAGGAATCCCGAGAGGTCCCCTAGCAACTCGCATGGGGACTGGCCTTTCCTGAGGCCACCAGAGCGGGTCCCTGAGGTCCCCGTCGTAACTCGAGAAGACCTGCCGCAACTCGAGAAAATCCAGGAGGTTCTCCCCACAAGGCGAGATGACGCCCATTTCCGCTGAGGCGTCTCGAGGCTGATCACACCTCACCTCTGGAACTTCGAAAGGCTCCTTCACACCCTTGGTGCAAATCAAGAAGTTCCCCGACCTAGCCGTCTCCACTCGAGAGGAATCACGAGGGTCCCGCCCACATCCAGAGGAGCCCCGTTTCCGCCTCGTAGCTCGAGATGAGGGATCCTTTCCCTGCTTCGTCGGGAAAGAGTTCCCGGCGTTCCCGTCGCATCTCAAGAGGAGGCCCTCTCAACAGGAACGGCGAGAGGAACTCCAGGGTCGTGCCACCATTCCAAGAGTCCCCCAGATGTCTCAGTCCATTCCAGAGGAACCTCTTTTCCCTTCACCGGCTCGTCTTTCACGCTGAGGATCGACTCACACCAAGGTGGCACGTGGCACAGCCCTGTGGGAAAGCCTCGTGGGAAAGCCTCGAGGGACAGCCTCGAGGGAAATCCACAGATCCCTTGATCCACGTGACAGGAAGCGTGACACTACTGCTGCAGCTCGGGAGGAAAGCGCACGTGCATGCCCCCACTCGAGACGAGGCCTGACTCCCCTGGGGAAACTCAGAAGCACCCCAAGATCCATGGCAACACTGGAGAGGAATCCTCAGGTTCCGGCCCCGACTCCACACAAGGACTGAGGCCCCGGCATGGACGGGAGAGGAATCCCGAGAGGTCCCCTAGCAACTCGCATGGGGACTGGCCTTTCCTGAGGCCACCAGAGCGGGTCCCTGAGGTCCCCGTCGTAACTCGAGAAGACCTGCCGCAACTCGAGAAAATCCAGGAGGTTCTCCCCTCCAGGCGAGATGAGGCCCATTTCCGCTGAGGCGTCTCGAGGCTGATCACACCTCACCTCTGGAACTTCGAAAGGGTCCTTCACACCCTTGGTGCAAATCAAGAAGTTCCCCGACCTAGCCGTCTCCACTCGAGAGGAATCACGAGGGTCCCGCCCACATCCAGAGGAGCCCCGTTTCCGCCTCGTAGCTCGAGATGAGGGATCCTTTCCCTGCTTCGTCGGGAAAGAGTTCCCGGCGTTCCCGTCGCATCTCAAGAGGAGGCCCTCTCAACAGGAACGGCGAGAGGAACTCCAGGGTCGTGCCACCATTCCAAGAGTCCCCCAGATGTCTCAGTCCATTCCAGAGGAACCTCTTTTCCCTTCACCGGCTCGTCTTTCACGCCGAGGATCGACTCACACCAAGGTGGCACGTGGCACAGCCCTGTGGGAAAGCCTCGTGGGAAAGCCTCGAGGGACAGCCTCGAGGGAAAGCCACAGATCCCTTGATCCACGTGACAGGAAGCGTGACACTACTGCTGCAGCTCGGGAGGAAAGCGCACGTGCATGCCCCCACTCGAGACGAGGCCTGACTCCCCTGGGGAGACTCAGAAGCACCCCAAGATCCATGGCAACACTGGAGAGGAATCCTCAGGTTCCGGCCCCGACTCCACACAAGGACTGAGGCCCCGGCATGGACGGGAGAGGAATCCCGAGAGGTCCCCTAGCAACTCGCATGGGGACTGGCCTTTCCTGAGGCCACCAGAGCGGGTCCCTGAGGTCCCCGTCGTAACTCGAGAAGACCTGCCGCAACTCGAGAAAATCCAGGAGGTTCTCCCCTCCAGGCGAGATGAGGCCCATTTCCGCTGAGGCGTCTCGAGGCTGATCACACCTCACCTCTGGCACTTCGAAAGGCTCCTTCACACCCTTGGTGCAAATCAAGAAGTTCCCCGACCTAGCCGTCTCCACTCGAGAGGAATCACGAGGGTCCAGGCCACATCCAGAGGAGCCCCGTTTCCGCCTCGTAGCTCGAGATGAGGGATCCTTTCCCTGCTTCGTCGGGAAAGAGTTCCCGGCGTTCCCGTCGCATCTCAAGAGGAGGCCCTCTCAACAGGAACGGCGAGAGGAACTCCAGGGCCGTGCCACCATTCCAAGAGTCCCCCAGATGTCTCAGTCCATTCCAGAGGAACCTCTTTTCCCTTCACCGGCTCGTCTTTCACGCCGAGGATCGACTCACACCAAGGTGGCACGTGGCACAGCCCTGTGGGAAAGCCTCGTGGGAAAGCCTCGAGGGACAGCCTCGAGGGAAAGCCACAGATCCCTTGATCCACGTGACAGGAAGCGTGACACTACTGCTGCAGCTCGGGAGGAAAGCGCACGTGCATGCCCCCACTCGAGACGAGGCCTGACTCCCCTGGGGAGACTCAGAAGCACCCCAAGATCCATGGCAACACTGGAGAGGAATCCTCAGGTTCCGGCCCCGACTCCACACAAGGACTGAGGCCCCGGCATGGACGGGAGAGGAATCCCGAGAGGTCCCCTAGCAACTCGCATGGGGACTGGCCTTTCCTGAGGCCACCAGAGCGGGTCCCTGAGGTCCCCGTCGTAACTCGAGAAGACCTGCCGCAACTCGAGAAAATCCAGGAGGTTCTCCCCTCCAGGCGAGATGAGGCCCATTTCCGCTGAGGCGTCTCGAGGCTGATCACACCTCACCTCTGGCACTTCGAAAGGCTCCTTCACACCCTTGGTGCAAATCAAGAAGTTCCCCGACCTAGCCGTCTCCACTCGAGAGGAATCACGAGGGTCCAGGCCACATCCAGAGGAGCCCCGTTTCCGCCTCGTAGCTCGAGATGAGGGATCCTTTCCCTGCTTCGTCGGGAATGAGTTCCCGGCGTTCCCGTCGCATCTCAAGAGGAGGCCCTCTCAACAGGAACGGCGAGAGGAACTCCAGGGCCGTGCCACCATTCCAAGAGTCCCCCAGATGTCTCAGTCCATTCCAGAGGAACCTCTTTTCCCTTCACCGGCTCGTCTTTCACGCCGAGGATCGACTCACACCAAGGTGGCACGTGGCACAGCCCTGTGGGAAAGCCTCGTGGGAAAGCCTCGAGGGACAGCCTCGAGGGAAAGCCACAGATCCCTTGATCCACGTGACAGGAAGCGTGACACTACTGCTGCAGCTCGGGAGGAAAGCGCACGTGCATGCCCCCACTCGAGACGAGGCCTGACTCCCCTGGGGAGACTCAGAAGCACCCCAAGATCCATGGCAACACTGGAGAGGAATCCTCAGGTTCCGGCCCCGACTCCACACAAGGACTGAGGCCCCGGCATGGACAGGAGAGGAATCCCGAGAGGTCCCCTAGCAACTCGCATGGGGACTGGCCTTTCCTGAGGCCACCAGAGCGGGTCCCTGAAGTCCCCGTCGTAACTCGAGAAGACCTGCCGCAACTCGAGAAAATCCAGGAGGTTCTCCCCTCCAGGCGAGATGAGGCCCATTTCCGCTGAGGCGTCTCGAGGCTGATCACACCTCACCTCTGGAACTTCGAAAGGGTCCTTCACACCCTTGGTGCAAATCAAGAAGTTCCCCGACCTAGCCGTCTCCACTCGAGAGGAATCACGAGGGTCCCGCCCACATCCAGAGGAGCCCCGTTTCCGCCTCGTAGCTCGAGATGAGGGATCCTTTCCCTGCTTCGTCGGGAAAGAGTTCCCGGCGTTCCCGTCGCATCTCAAGAGGAGGCCCTCTCAACAGGAACGGCGAGAGGAACTCCAGGGTCGTGCCACCATTCCAAGAGTCCCCCAGATGTCTCAGTCCATTCCAGAGGAACCTCTTTTCCCTTCACCGGCTCGTCTTTCACGCCGAGGATCGACTCACACCAAGGTGGCACGTGGCACAGCCCTGTGGGAAAGCCTCGTGGGAAAGCCTCGAGGGACAGCCTCGAGGGAAAGCCACAGATCCCTTGATCCACGTGACAGGAAGCGTGACACTACTGCTGCAGCTCGGGAGGAAAGCGCACGTGCATGCCCCCACTCGAGACGAGGCCTGACTCCCCTGGGGAGACTCAGAAGCACCCCAAGATCCATGGCAACACTGGAGAGGAATCCTCAGGTTCCGGCCCCGACTCCACACAAGGACTGAGGCCCCGGCATGGACGGGAGAGGAATCCCGAGAGGTCCCCTAGCAACTCGCATGGGGACTGGCCTTTCCTGAGGCCACCAGAGCGGGTCCCTGAGGTCCCCGTCGTAACTCGAGAAGACCTGCCGCAACTCGAGAAAATCCAGGAGGTTCTCCCCTCCAGGCGAGATGAGGCCCATTTCCGCTGAGGCGTCTCGAGGCTGATCACACCTCACCTCTGGCACTTCGAAAGGCTCCTTCACACCCTTGGTGCAAATCAAGAAGTTCCCCGACCTACCCGTCTCCACTCGAGAGGAATCACGAGGGTCCCGCCCACATCCAGAGGAGCCCCGTTTCCGCCTCGTAGCTCGACATGAGGGATCCTTTCCCTGCTTCGTCGGGAAAGAGTTCCCGGCATTCCCGTCGCATCTCAATAGGAGGCCCTCTCAACAGGAATGGCGAGAGGAACTCCAGGGTCGTGCCACCATCCCAAGAGTCCCCCAGATGTCTCAGTCCATTCCAGAAGAACCTCTTTTCCCTTCACCGGCTCGTCTTTCACGCCGAGGATCGACTCACACCAAGGTGGCACGTGGCACAGCCCTGTGGGAAAGCCTCGTGGGAAAGCCTCGAGGGACAGCCTCGAGGGAAAGCCACAGATCCCTTGATCCACGTGACAGGAAGCGTGACACTACTGCTGCAGCTCGGGAGGAAAGCGCACGTGCATGCCCCCACTCGAGACGAGGCCTGACTCCCCTGGGGAGACTCAGAAGCACCCCAAGATCCATGGCAACACTGGAGAGGAATCCTCAGGTTCCGGCCCCGACTCCACACAAGGACTGAGGCCCCGGCATGGACGGGAGAGGAATCCCGAGAGGTCCCCTAGCAACTCGCATGGGGACTGGCCTTTCCTGAGGCCACCAGAGCGGGTCCCTGAGGTCCCCGTCGTAACTCGAGAAGACCTGCCGCAACTCGAGAAAATCCAGGAGGTTCTCCCCTCCAGGCGAGATGAGGCCCATTTCCGCTGAGGCGTCTCGAGGCTGATCACACCTCACCTCTGGCACTTCGAAAGGCTCCTTCACACCCTTGGTGCAAATCAAGAAGTTCCCCGACCTAGCCGTCTCCACTCGAGAGGAATCACGAGGGTCCAGGCCACATCCAGAGGAGCCCCGTTTCCGCCTCGTAGCTTGAGATGAGGGATCCTTTCCCTGCTTCGTCGGGAAAGAGTTCCCGGCGTTCCCGTCGCATCTCAAGAGGAGGCCCTCTCAACAGGAACGGCGAGAGGAACTCCAGGGTCGTGCCACCATTCCAAGAGTCCCCCAGATGTCTCAGTCCATTCCAGAGGAACCTCTTTTCCCTTCACCGGCTCGTCTTTCACGCCGAGGATCGACTCACACCAAGGTGGCACGTGGCACAGCCCTGTGGGAAAGCCTCGTGGGAAAGCCTCGAGGGACAGCCTCGAGGGAAAGCCACAGATCCCTTGATCCACGTGACAGGAAGCGTGACACTACTGCTGCAGCTCGGGAGGAAAGCGCACGTGCATGCCCCCACTCGAGACGAGGCCTGACTCCGCTGGGGAGACTCAGAAGCACCCCAAGATCCATGGCAACACTGGAGAGGAATCCTCAGGTTCCGGCCCCGACTCCACACAAGGACTGAGGCCCCGGCATGGACGGGAGAGGAATCCCGAGAGGTCCCCTAGCAACTCGCATGGGGACTGGCCTTTCCTGAGGCCACCAGAGCGGGTCCCTGAGGTCCCCGTCGTAACTCGAGAAGACCTGCCGCAACTCGAGAAAATCCAGGAGGTTCTCCCCTCCAGGCGAGATGAGGCCCATTTCCGCTGAGGCGTCTCGAGGCTGATCACACCTCACCTCTGGCACTTCGAAAGGCTCCTTCACACCCTTGGTGCAAATCAAGAAGTTCCCCGACCTAGCCGTCTCCACTCGAGAGGAATCACGAGGGTCCCGCCCACATCCAGAGGAGCCCCGTTTCCGCCTCGTAGCTCGAGATGAGGGATCCTTTCCCTGCTTCGTCGGGAAAGAGTTCCCGGCCTTCCCGTCGCATCTCAAGAGGAGGCCCTCTCAACAGGAACGGCGAGAGGAACTCCAGGGTCGTGCCACCATTCCAAGAGTCCCCCAGATGTCTCAGTCCATTCCAGAGGAACCTCTTTTCCCTTCACCGGCTCGTCTTTCACGCTGAGGATCGACTCACACCAAGGTGGCACGTGGCACAGCCCTGTGGGAAAGCCTCGTGGGAAAGCCTCGAGGGACAGCCTCGAGGGAAAGCCACAGATCCCTTGATCCACGTGACAGGAAGCGTGACACTACTGCTGCAGCTCGGGAGGAAAGCGCACGTGCATGCCCCCACTCGAGACGAGGCCTGACTCCCCTGGGGAAACTCAGAAGCACCCCAAGATCCATGGCAACACTGGAGAGGAATCCTCAGGTTCCGGCCCCGACTCCACACAAGGACTGAGGCCCCGGCATGGACGGGAGAGGAATCCCGAGAGGTCCCCTAGCAACTCGCATGGGGACTGGCCTTTCCTGAGGCCACCAGAGCGGGTCCCTGAGGTCCCCGTCGTAACTCGAGAAGACCTGCCGCAACTCGAGAAAATCCAGGAGGTTCTCCCCTCCAGGCGAGATGAGGCCCATTTCCGCTGAGGCGTCTCGAGGCTGATCACACCTCACCTCTGGCACTTCGAAAGGCTCCTTCACACCCTTGGTGCAAATCAAGAAGTTCCCCGACCTAGCCGTCTCCACTCGAGAGGAATCACGAGGGTCCCGCCCACATCCAGAGGAGCCCCGTTTCCGCCTCGTAGCTCGAGATGAGGGATCCTTTCCCTGCTTCGTCGGGAAAGAGTTCCCGGCGTTCCCGTCGCATCTCAAGAGGAGGCCCTCTCAACAGGAACGGCGAGAGGAACTCCAGGGTCGTGCCACCATTCCAAGAGTCCCCCAGATGTCTCAGTCCATTCCAGAGGAACCTCTTTTCCCTTCACCGGCTCGTCATTCACGCCGAGGATCGACTCACACCAAGGTGGCACGTGGCACAGCCCTGTGGGAAAGCCTCGTGGGAAAGCCTCGAGGGACAGCCTCGAGGGAAAGCCACAGATCCCTTGATCCACGTGACAGGAAGCGTGACACTACTGCTGCAGCTCGGGAGGAAAGCGCACGTGCATGCCCCCACTCGAGACGAGGCCTGACTCCCCTGGGGAGACTCAGAAGCACCCCAAGATCCATGGCAACACTGGAGAGGAATCCTCAGGTTCC
Source organism: Budorcas taxicolor (assembly GCF_023091745.1). Lineage (NCBI taxonomy): Eukaryota > Metazoa > Chordata > Mammalia > Artiodactyla > Bovidae > Budorcas > Budorcas taxicolor. The sequence continues at coordinate 105,686 of NW_026292211.1, read as the reverse complement.
GGCCCCGACTCCACACAAGGACTGAGGCCCCGGCATGGACGGGAGAGGAATCCCGAGAGGTCCCCTAGCAACTCGCATGGGGACTGGCCTTTCCTGAGGCCACCAGAGCGGGTCCCTGAGGTCCCCGTCGTAACTCGAGAAGACCTGCCGCAACTCGAGAAAATCCAGGAGATTCTCCCCTCCAGGCGAGATGAGGCCCATTTCCGCTGAGGCGTCTCGAGGCTGATCACACCTCACCTCTGGAACTTCGAAAGGCTCCTTCACACCCTTGGTGCAAATCAAGAAGTTCCCCGACCTAGCCGTCTCCACTCGAGAGGAATCACGAGGGTCCCGCCCACATCCAGAGGAGCCCCGGTTCCGCCTCGTAGCTCGAGATGAGGGATCCTTTCCCTGCTTCGTCGGGAAAGAGTTCCCGGCATTCCCGTCGCATCTCAAGAGGAGGCCCTCTCAACAGGAATGGCGAGAGGAACTCCAGGGTCGTGCCACCATTCCAAGAGTCCCCCAGATGTCTCAGTCCATTCCAGAGGAACCTCTTTTCCCTTCACCGGCTCGTCTTTCACGCCGAGGATCGACTCACACCAAGTTGGCACGTGGCACAGCCCTGTGGGAAAGCCTCGTGGGAAAGCCTCGAGGGACAGCCTCGAGGGAAAGCCACAGATCCCTTGATCCACGTGACAGGAAGCGTGACACTACTGCTGCAGCTCGGGAGGAAAGCGCACGTGCATGCCCCCACTCGAGACGAGGCCTGACTCCCCTGGGGAGACTCAGAAGCACCCCAAGATCCATGGCAACACTGGAGAGGAATCCTCAGGTTCCGGCCCCGACTCCACACAAGGACTGAGGCCCCGGCATGGACGGGAGAGGAATCCCGAGAGGTCCCCTAGCAACTCGCATGGGGACTGGCCTTTCCTGAGGCCACCAGAGCGGGTCCCTGAGGTCCCCGTCGTAACTCCAGAAGACCTGCCGCAACTCGAGAAAATCCAGGAGGTTCTCCCCTCCAGGCGAGATGAGGCCCATTTCCGCTGAGGCGTCTCGAGGCTGATCACACCTCACCTCTGGCACTTCGAAAGGCTCCTTCACACCCTTGGTGCAAATCAAGAAGTTCCCCGACCTAGCCGTCTCCACTCGAGAGGAATCACGAGGGTCCCGCCCACATCCAGAGGAGCCCCGTTTCCGCCTCGTAGCTCGAGATGAGGGATCCTTTCCCTGCTTCGTCGGGAAAGAGTTCCCGGCGTTCCCGTCGCATCTCAAGAGGAGGCCCTCTCAACAGGAACGGCGAGAGGAACTCCAGGGTCGTGCCACCATTCCAAGAGTCCCCGAGATGTCTCAGTCCATTCCAGAGGAACCTCTTTTCCCTTCACCGGCTCGTCTTTCACGCCGAGGATCGACTCACACCAAGGTGGAACGTGGCACAGCCCTGTGGGAAAGCCTCGTGGGAAAGCCTCGAGGGACAGCCTCGAGGGAAAGCCACAGATCCCTTGATCCACGTGACAGGAAGCGTGACACTACTGCTGCAGCTCGGGAGGAAAGCGCACGTGCATGCCCCCACTCGAGACGAGGCCTGACTCCCCTGGGGAGACTCAGAAGCACCCCAAGATCCATGGCAACACTGGAGAGGAATCCTCAGGTTCCGGCCCCGACTCCACACAAGGACTGAGGCCCCGGCATGGACGGGAGAGGAATCCCGAGAGGTCCCCTAGCAACTCGCATGGGGACTGGCCTTTCCTGAGGCCACCAGAGCGGGTCCCTGAGGTCCCCGTCGTAACTCGAGAAGACCTGCCGCAACTCGAGAAAATCCAGGAGGTTCTCCCCTCCAGGCGAGATGAGGCCCATTTCCGCTGAGGCGTCTCGAGGCTGATCACACCTCACCTCTGGCACTTCGAAAGGCTCCTTCACACCCTTGGTGCAAATCAAGAAGTTCCCCGACCTAGCCGTCTCCACTCGAGAGGAATCACGAGGGTCCCGCCCACATCCAGAGGAGCCCCGTTTCCGCCTCGTAGCTCGAGATGAGGGATCCTTTCCCTGCTTCGTCGGGAAAGAGTTCCCGGCCTTCCCGTCGCATCTCAAGAGGAGGCCCTCTCAACAGGAACGGCGAGAGGAACACCAGGATCGTGCCACCATTCCAAGAGTCCCCCAGATGTCTCAGTCCATTCCAGAGGAACCTCTTTTCCCTTCACCGGCTCGTCTTTCACGCCGAGGATCGACTCACACCAAGGTGGCATGTGGCACAGCCCTGTGGGAAAGCCTCGTGGGAAAGCCTCGAGGGACAGCCTCGAGGGAAAGCCACAGATCCCTTGATCCACGTGACAGGAAGCGTGACACTACTGCTGCAGCTCGGGAGGAAAGCGCACGTGCATGCCCCCACTCGAGACGAGGCCTGACTCCCCTGGGGAGACTCAGAAGCACCCCAAGATCCATGGTAACACTGGAGAGGAATCCTCAGGTTCCGGCCCCGACTCCACACAAGGACTGAGGCCCCGGCATGGACGGGAGAGGAATCCCGAGAGGTCCCCTAGCAACTCGCATGGGGACTGGCCTTTCCTGAGGCCACCAGAGCGGGTCCCTGAGGTCCCCGTCGTAACTCGAGAAGACCTGCCGCAACTCGAGAAAATCCAGGAGGTTCTCCCCTCCAGGCGAGATGAGGCCCATTTCCGCTGAGGCGTCTCGAGGCTGATCACACCTCACCTCTGGAACTTCGAAAGGCTCCTTCACACCCTTGGTGCAAATCAAGAAGTTCCCCGACCTAGCCGTCCCCACTCGAGAGGAATCACGAGGGTCCCGCCCACATCCAGAGGAGCCCCGTTTCCGCCTCGTAGCTCGAGATGAGGGATCCTTTCCCTGCTTCGTCGGGAAAGAGTTCCCGGCGTTCCCGTCGCATCTCAAGAGGAGGCCCTCTCAACAGGAACGGCGAGAGGAACTCCAGGGTCGTGCCACCATTCCAAGAGTCCCCCAGATGTCTCAGTCCATTCCAGAGGAACCTCTTTTCCCTTCACCGGCTCGTCTTTCACGCCGAGGATCGACTCACACCAAGGTGGCACGTGGCACAGCCCTGTGGGAAAGCCTCGTGGGAAAGCCTCGAGGGACAGCCTCGAGGGAAAGCCACAGATCCCTTGATCCACGTGACAGGAAGCGTGACACTACTGCTGCAGCTCGGGAGGAAAGCGCACGTGCATGCCCCCACTCGAGACGAGGCCTGACTCCCCTGGGGAGACTCAGAAGCACCCCAAGATCCATGGCAACACTGGAGAGGAATCCTCAGGTTCCGGCCCCGACTCCACACAAGGACTGAGGCCCCGGCATGGACGGGAGAGGAATCCCGAGAGGTCCCCTAGCAACTCGCATGGGGACTGGCCTTTCCTGAGGCCACCAGAGCGGGTCCCTGAGGTCCCCGTCGTAACTCGAGAAGACCTGCCGCAACTCGAGAAAATCCAGGAGGTTCTCCCCTCCAGGCGAGATGAGGCCCATTTCCGCTGAGGCGTCTCGAGGCTGATCACACCTCACCTCTGGAACTTCGAAAGGCTCCTTCACACCCTTGGTGCAAATCAAGAAGTTCCCCGACCTAGCCGTCTCCACTCGAGAGGAATCACGAGGGTCCCGCCCACATCCAGAGGAGCCCCGTTTCCGCCTCGTAGCTCGAGATGAGGGATCCTTTCCCTGCTTCGTCGGGAAAGAGTTCCCGGCGTTCCCGTCGCATCTCAAGAGGAGGCCCTCTCAACAGGAACGGCGACAGGAACTCCAGGGTCGTGCCACCATTCCAAGAGTCCCCCAGATGTCTCAGTCCATTCCAGAGGAACCTCTTTTCCCTTCACCGGCTCGTCTTTCACGCCGAGGATCGACTCACACCAAGGTGCCACGTGGCACAGCCCTGTGGGAAAGCCTCGTGGGAAAGCCTCGAGGGACAGCCTCGAGGGAAAGCCACAGATCCCTTGATCCACGTGACAGGAAGCGTGACACTACTGCTGCAGCTCGGGAGGAAAGCGCACGTGCATGCCCCCACTCGAGACGAGGCCTGACTCCCCTGGGGAGACTCAGAAGCACCCCAAGATCCATGGCAACACTGGAGAGGAATCCTCAGGTTCCGGCCCCGACTCCACACAAGGACTGAGGCCCCGGCATGGACGGGAGAGGAATCCCGAGAGGTCCCCTAGCAACTCGCATGGGGACTGGCCTTTCCTGAGGCCACCAGAGCGGGTCCCTGAGGTCCCCGTCGTAACTCGAGAAGACCTGCCGCAACTCGAGAAAATCCAGGAGGTTCTCCCCTCCAGGCGAGATGAGGCCCATTTCCGCTGAGGCGTCTCGAGGCTGATCACACCTCACCTCTGGAACTTCGAAAGGCTCCTTCACACCCTTGGTGCAAATCAAGAAGTTCCCGGAGCTAGCCGTCTCCACTCGAGAGGAATCACGAGGGTCCCGCCCACATCCAGAGGAGCCCCGTTTCCGCCTCGTAGCTCGAGATGAGGGATCCTTTCCCTGCTTCGTCGGGAAAGAGTTCCCGGCGTTCCCGTCGCATCTCAAGAGGAGGCCCTCTCAACAGGAACGGCGAGAGGAACTCCAGGGTCGTGCCACCATTCCAAGAGTCCCCCAGATGTCTCAGTCCATTCCAGAGGAACCTCTTTTCCATTCACCGGCTCGTCTTTCACGCCGAGGATCGACTCACACCAAGGTGGCACGTGGCACAGCCCTGTGGGAAAGCCTCGTGGGAAAGCCTCGAGGGACAGCCTCGAGGGAAAGCCACAGATCCCTTGATCCACGTGACAGGAAGCGTGACACTACTGCTGCAGCTCGGGAGGAAAGCGCACGTGCATGCCCCCACTCGAGACGAGGCCTGACTCCCCTGGGGAGACTCAGAAGCACCCCAAGATCCATGGCAACACTGGAGAGGAATCCTCAGGTTCCGGCCCCGACTCCACACAAGGACTGAGGCCCCGGCATGGACGGGAGAGGAATCCCGAGAGGTCCCCTAGCAACTCGCATGGGGACTGGCCTTTCCTGAGGCCACCAGAGCGGGTCCCTGAGGTCCCCGTCGTAACTCGAGAAGACCTGCCGCAACTCGAGAAAATCCAGTAGGTTCTCCCCTCCAGGCGAGATGAGGCCCATTTCCGCTGAGGCGTCTCGAGGCTGATCACACCTCACCTCTGGCACTTCGAAAGGCTCCTTCACACCCTTGGTGCAAATCAAGAAGATCCCCGACCTAGCCGTCTCCACTCGAGAGGAATCACGAGGGTCCCGCCCACATCCAGAGGAGCCCCGTTTCCGCCTCGTAGCTCGAGATGAGGGATCCTTTCCCTGCTTCGTCGGGAAAGAGTTCCCGGCCTTCCCGTCGCATCTCAAGAGGAGGCCCTCTCAACAGGAACGGCGAGAGGAACTCCAGGGTCGTGCCACCATTCCAAGAGTCCCCCAGATGTCTCAGTCCATTCCAGAGGAACCTCTTTTCCCTTCACCGGCTCGTCTTTCACGCCGAGGATCGACTCACACCAAGGTGGCACGTGGCACAGCCCTGTGGGAAAGCCTCGTGGGAAAGCCTCGAGGGACAGCCTCGAGGGAAAGCCACAGATCCCTTGATCCACGTGACAGGAAGCGTGACACTACTGCTGCAGCTCGGGAGGAAAGCGCACGTGCATGCCCCCACTCGAGACGAGGCCTGACTCCCCTGGGGAGACTCAGAAGCACCCCAAGATCCATGGCAACACTGGAGAGGAATCCTCAGGTTCCGGCCCCGACTCCACACAAGGACTGAGGCCCCGGCATGGACGGGAGAGGAATCCCGAGAGGTCCCCTAGCAACTCGCATGGGGACTGGCCTTTCCTGAGGCCACCAGAGCGGGTCCCTGAGGTCCCCGTCGTAACTCCAGAAGACCTGCCGCAACTCGAGAAAATCCAGGAGGTTCTCCCCTCCAGGCGAGATGAGGCCCATTTCCGCTGAGGCGTCTCGAGGCTGATCACACCTCACCTCTGGAACTTCGAAAGGCTCCTTCACACCCTTGGTGCAAATCAAGAAGTTCCCCGACCTAGCCGTCTCCACTCGAGAGGAATCACGAGGGTCCCGCCCACATCCAGAGGAGCCCCGTTTCCGCCTCGTAGCTCGACATGAGGGATCCTTTCCCTGCTTCGTCGGGAAAGAGTTCCCGGCGTTCCCGTCGCATCTCAAGAGGAGGCCCTCTCAACAGGAACGGCGAGAGGAACTCCAGGGTCGTGCCACCATTCCAAGAGTCCCCCAGATGTCTCAGTCCATTCCAGAGGAACCTCTTTTCCCTTCACCGGCTCGTCTTTCACGCCGAGGATCGACTCACACCAAGGTGGCACGTGGCACAGCCCTGTGGGAAAGCCTCGTGGGAAAGCCTCGAGGGACAGCCTCGAGGGAAAGCCACAGATCCCTTGATCCACGTGACAGGAAGCGTGACACTACTGCTGCAGCTCGGGAGGAAAGTGCACGTGCATGCCCCCACTCGAGACGAGGCCTGACTCCCCTGGGGAGACTCAGAAGCACCCCAAGATCCATGGCAACACTGGAGAGGAATCCTCAGGTTCCGGCCCCGACTCCACACAAGGACTGAGGCCCCGGCATGGACGGGAGAGGAATCCCGAGAGGTCCCCTAGCAACTCGCATGGGGACTGGCCTTTCCTGAGGCCACCAGAGCGGGTCCCTGAGGTCCCCGTCGTAACTCGAGAAGACCTGCCGCAACTCGAGAAAATCCAGGAGGTTCTCCCCTCCAGGCGAGATGAGGCCCATTTCCGCTGAGGCGTCTCGAGGCTGATCACACCTCACCTCTGGCACTTCGAAAGGCTCCTTCACACCCTTGGTGCAAATCAAGAAGTTCCCCGACCTAGCCGTCTCCACTCGAGAGGAATCACGAGGGTCCCGCCCACATCCAGAGGAGCCCCGTTTCCGCCTCGTAGCTCGAGATGAGGGATCCTTTCCCTGCTTCGTCGGGAAAGAGTTCCCGGCGTTCCCGTCGCATCTCAAGAGGAGGCCCTCTCAACAGGAACGGCGAGAGGAACTCCAGGGTCGTGCCACCATTCCAAGAGTCCCCCAGATGTCTCAGTCCATTCCAGAGGAACCTCTTTTCCCTTCACCGGCTCGTCTTTCACGCCGAGGATCGACTCACACCAAGGTGGCACGTGGCACAGCCCTGTGGGAAAGCCTCGTGGGAAAGCCTCGAGGGACAGCCTCGAGGGAAAGCCACAGATCCCTTGATCCACGTGACAGGAAGCGTGACACTACTGCTGCAGCTCGGGAGGAAAGCGCACGTGCATGCCCCCACTCGAGACGAGGCCTGACTCCCCTGGGGAGACTCAGAAGCACCCCAAGATCCATGGCAACACTGGAGAGGAATCCTCAGGTTCCGGCCCCGACTCCACACAAGGACTGAGGCCCCGGCATGGACGGGAGAGGAATCCCGAGAGGTCCCCTAGCAACTCGCATGGGGACTGGCCTTTCCTGAGGCCACCAGAGCGGGTCCCTGAGGTCCCCGTCGTAACTCGAGAAGACCTGCCGCAACTCGAGAAAATCCAGGAGGTTCTCCCCTCCAGGCGAGATGAGGCCCATTTCCGCTGAGGCGTCTCGAGGCTGATCACACCTCACCTCTGGAACTTCGAAAGGGTACTTCACACCCTTGGTGCAAATCAAGAAGTTCCCCGACCTAGCCGTCTCCACTCGAGAGGAATCACGAGGGTCCCGCCCACATCCAGAGGAGCCCCGTTTCCGCCTCGTAGCTCGAGATGAGGGATCCTTTCCCTGCTTCGTCGGGAAAGAGTTCCCGGCGTTCCCGTCGCATCTCAAGAGGAGGCCCTCTCAACAGGAACGGCGAGAGGAACTCCAGGGTCGTGCCACCATTCCAAGAGTCCCCCAGATGTCTCAGTCCATTCCAGAGGAACCTCTTTTCCCTTCACCGGCTCGTCTTTCACGCCGAGGATCGACTCACACCAAGGTGGCACGTGGCACAGCCCTGTGGGAAAGCCTCGTGGGAAAGCCTCGAGGGACAGCCTCGAGGGAAAGCCACAGATCCCTTGATCCACGTGACAGGAAGCGTGACACTACTGCTGCAGCTCGGGAGGAAAGCGCACGTGCATGCCCCCACTCGAGACGAGGCCTGACTCCCCTGGGGAGACTCAGAAGCACCCCAAGATCCATGGCAACACTGGAGAGGAATCCTCAGGTTCCGGCCCCGACTCCACACAAGGACTGAGGCCCCGGCATGGAAGGGAGAGGAATCCCGAGAGGTCCCCTAGCAACTCGCATGGGGACTGGCCTTTCCTGAGGCCACCAGAGCGGGTCCCTGAGGTCCCCGTCGTAACTCGAGAAGACCTGCCGCAACTCGAGAAAATCCAGGAGGTTCTCCCCTCCAGGCGAGATGAGGCCCATTTCCGCTGAGGCGTCTCGAGGCTGATCACACCTCACCTCTGGAACTTCGAAAGGCTCCTTCACACCCTTGGTGCAAATCAAGAAGTTCCCCGACCTAGCCGTCTCCACTCGAGAGGAATCACGAGGGTCCCGCCCACATCCAGAGGAGCCCCGTTTCCGCCTCGTAGCTCGAGATGAGGGATCCTTTCCCTGCTTCTTCGGGAAAGAGTTCCCGGCCTTCCCGTCGCATCTCAAGAGGAGGCCCTCTCAACAGGAACGGCGAGAGGAACTCCAGGGTCGTGCCACCATTCCAAGAGTCCCCCAGATGTCTCAGTCCATTCCAGAGGAACCTCTTTTCCCTTCACCGGCTCGTCTTTCACGCCGAGGATCGACTCACACCAAGGTGGCACGTGGCACAGCCCTGTGGGAAAGCCTCGTGGGAAAGCCTCGAGGGACAGCCTCGAGGGAAAGCCACAGATCCCTTGATCCACGTGACAGGAAGCGTGACACTACTGCTGCAGCTCGGGAGGAAAGCGCACGTGCATGCCCCCACTCGAGACGAGGCCTGACTCCCCTGGGGAGACTCAGAAGCACCCCAAGATCCATGGCAACACTGGAGAGGAATCCTCAGGTTCCGGCCCCGACTCCACACAAGGACTGAGGCCCCGGCATGGAAGGGAGAGGAATCCCGAGAGGTCCCCTAGCAACTCGCATGGGGACTGGCCTTTCCTGAGGCCACCAGAGCGGGTCCCTGAGGTCCCCGTCGTAACTCCAGAAGACCTGCCGCAACTCGAGAAAATCCAGGAGGTTCTCCCCTCCAGGCGAGATGAGGCCCATTTCCGCTGAGGCGTCTCGAGGCTGATCACACCTCACCTCTGGAACTTCGAAAGGCTCCTTCACACCCTTGGTGCAAATCAAGAAGTTCCCCGACCTAGCCGTCTCCACTCGAGAGGAATCACGAGGGTCCCGCCCACATCCAGAGGAGCCCCGTTTCCGCCTCGTAGCTCGACATGAGGGATCCTTTCCCTGCTTCGTCGGGAAAGAGTTCCCGGCGTTCCCGTCGCATCTCAAGAGGAGGCCCTCTCAACAGGAACGGCGAGAGGAACTCCAGGGTCGTGCCACCATTCCAAGAGTCCCCCAGATGTCTCAGTCCATTCCAGAGGAACCTCTTTTCCCTTCACCGGCTCGTCTTTCACGCCGAGGATCGACTCACACCAAGGTGGCACGTGGCACAGCCCTGTGGGAAAGCCTCGTGGGAAAGCCTCGAGGGACAGCCTCGAGGGAAAGCCACAGATCCCTTGATCCACGTGACAGGAAGCGTGACACTACTGCTGCAGCTCGGGAGGAAAGTGCACGTGCATGCCCCCACTCGAGACGAGGCCTGACTCCCCTGGGGAGACTCAGAAGCACCCCAAGATCCATGGCAACACTGGAGAGGAATCCTCAGGTTCCGGCCCCGACTCCACACAAGGACTGAGGCCCCGGCATGGACGGGAGAGGAATCCCGAGAGGTCCCCTAGCAACTCGCATGGGGACTGGCCTTTCCTGAGGCCACCAGAGCGGGTCCCTGAGGTCCCCGTCGTAACTCGAGAAGACCTGCCGCAACTCGAGAAAATCCAGGAGGTTCTCCCCTCCAGGCGAGATGAGGCCCATTTCCGCTGAGGCGTCTCGAGGCTGATCACACCTCACCTCTGGCACTTCGAAAGGCTCCTTCACACCCTTGGTGCAAATCAAGAAGTTCCCCGACCTAGCCGTCTCCACTCGAGAGGAATCACGAGGGTCCCGCCCACATCCAGAGGAGCCCCGTTTCCGCCTCGTAGCTCGAGATGAGGGATCCTTTCCCTGCTTCGTCGGGAAAGAGTTCCCGGCGTTCCCGTCGCATCTCAAGAGGAGGCCCTCTCAACAGGAACGGCGAGAGGAACTCCAGGGTCGTGCCACCATTCCAAGAGTCCCCCAGATGTCTCAGTCCATTCCAGAGGAACCTCTTTTCCCTTCACCGGCTCGTCTTTCACGCCGAGGATCGACTCACACCAAGGTGGCACGTGGCACAGCCCTGTGGGAAAGCCTCGTGGGAAAGCCTCGAGGGACAGCCTCGAGGGAAAGCCACAGATCCCTTGATCCACGTGACAGGAAGCGTGACACTACTGCTGCAGCTCGGGAGGAAAGCGCACGTGCATGCCCCCACTCGAGACGAGGCCTGACTCCCCTGGGGAGACTCAGAAGCACCCCAAGATCCATGGCAACACTGGAGAGGAATCCTCAGGTTCCGGCCCCGACTCCACACAAGGACTGAGGCCCCGGCATGGACGGGAGAGGAATCCCGAGAGGTCCCCTAGCAACTCGCATGGGGACTGGCCTTTCCTGAGGCCACCAGAGCGGGTCCCTGAGGTCCCCGTCGTAACTCGAGAAGACCTGCCGCAACTCGAGAAAATCCAGGAGGTTCTCCCCTCCAGGCGAGATGAGGCCCATTTCCGCTGAGGCGTCTCGAGGCTGATCACACCTCACCTCTGGAACTTCGAAAGGGTACTTCACACCCTTGGTGCAAATCAAGAAGTTCCCCGAACTAGCCGTCTCCACTCGAGAGGAATCACGAGGGTCCCGCCCACATCCAGAGGAGCCCCGTTTCCGCCTCGTAGCTCGAGATGAGGGATCCTTTCCCTGCTTCGTCGGGAAAGAGTTCCCGGCGTTCCCGTCGCATCTCAAGAGGAGGCCCTCTCAACAGGAACGGCGAGAGGAACTCCAGGGTCGTGCCACCATTCCAAGAGTCCCCCAGATGTCTCAGTCCATTCCAGAGGAACCTCTTTTCCCTTCACCGGCTCGTCTTTCACGCCGAGGATCGACTCACACCAAGGTGGCACGTGGCACAGCCCTGTGGGAAAGCCTCGTGGGAAAGCCTCGAGGGACAGCCTCGAGGGAAAGCCACAGATCCCTTGATCCACGTGACAGGAAGCGTGAAACTACTGCTGCAGCTCGGGAGGAAAGCGCACGTGCATGCCCCCACTCGAGACGAGGCCTGACTCCCCTGGGGAGACTCAGAAGCACCCCAAGATCCATGGCAACACTGGAGAGGAATCCTCAGGTTCCGGCCCCGACTCCACACAAGGACTGAGGCCCCGGCATGGACGGGAGAGGAATCCCGAGAGGTCCCCTAGCAACTCGCATGGGGACTGGCCTTTCCTGAGGCCACCAGAGCGGGTCCCTGAGGTCCCCGTCGTAACTCGAGAAGACCTGCCGCAACTCGAGAAAATCCAGGAGGTTCTCCCCTCCAGGCGAGATGAGGCCCATTTCCGCTGAGGCGTCTCGAGGCTGATCACACCTCACCTCTGGCACTTCGAAAGGCTCCTTCACACCCTTGGTGCAAATCAAGAAGTTCCCCGACCTAGCCGTCTCCACTCGAGAGGAATCACGAGGGTCCCGCCCACATCCAGAGGAGCCCCGTTTCCGCCTCGTAGCTCGAGATGAGGGATCCTTTCCCTGCTTCGTCGGGAAAGAGTTCCCGGCGTTCCCGTCGCATCTCAAGAGGAGGCCCTCTCAACAGGAACGGCGAGAGGAACTCCAGGGTCGTGCCACCATTCCAAGAGTCCCCCAGATGTCTCAGTCCATTCCAGAGGAACCTCTTTTCCCTTCACCGGCTCGTCTTTCACGCCGAGGATCGACTCACACCAAGGTGGCACGTGGCACAGCCCTGTGGGAAAGCCTCGTGGGAAAGCCTCGAGGGACAGCCTCGAGGGAAAGCCACAGATCCCTTGATCCACGTGACAGGAAGCGTGACACTACTGCTGCAGCTCGGGAGGAAAGCGCACGTGCATGCCCCCACTCGAGACGAGGCCTGACTCCCCTGGGGAGACTCAGAAGCACCCCAAGATCCATGGCAACACTGGAGAGGAATCCTCAGGTTCCGGCCCCGACTCCACACAAGGACTGAGGCCCCGGCATGGACGGGAGAGGAATCCCGAGAGGTCCCCTAGCAACTCGCATGGGGACTGGCCTTTCCTGAGGCCACCAGAGCGGGTCCCTGAGGTCCCCGTCGTAACTCGAGAAGACCTGCCGCAACTCGAGAAAATCCAGGAGGTTCTCCCCTCCAGGCGAGATGAGGCCCATTTCCGCTGAGGCGTCTCGAGGCTGATCACACCTCACCTCTGGAACTTAGAAAGGGTCCTTCACACCCTTGGTGCAAATCCAGAAGTTCCCCGACCTAGCCGTCTCCACTCGAGAGGAATCACGAGGGTCCCGCCCACATCCAGAGGAGCCCCGTTTCCGCCTCGTAGCTCGACATGAGGGATCCTTTCCCTGCTTCGTCGGGAAAGAGTTCCCGGCGTTCCCGTCGCATCTCAAGAGGAGGCCCTCTCAACAGGAACGGCGAGAGGAACTCCAGGGTCGTGCCACCATTCCAAGAGTCCCCCAGATGTCTCAGTCCATTCCAGAGGAACCTCTTTTCCCTTCACCGGCTCGTCTTTCACGCCGAGGATCGACTCACACCAAGGTGGCACGTGGCACAGCCCTGTGGGAAAGCCTCGTGGGAAAGCCTCGAGGGACAGCCTCGAGGGAAAGCCACAGATCCCTTGATCCACGTGACAGGAAGCGTGACACTACTGCTGCAGCTCGGGAGGAAAGCGCACGTGCATGCCCCCACTCGACACGAGGCCTGACTCCCCTGGGGAGACTCAGAAGCACCCCAAGATCCATGGCAACACTGGAGAGGAATCCTCAGGTTACGGCCCCGACTCCACACAAGGACTGAGGCCCCGGCATGGACGGGAGAGGAATCCCGAGAGGTCCCCTAGCAACTCGCATGGGGACTGGCCTTTCCTGAGGCCACCAGAGCGGGTCCCTGAGGTCCCCGTCGTAACTCGAGAAGACCTGCCGCAACTCGAGAAAATCCAGGAGGTTCTCCCCTCCAGGCGAGATGAGGCCCATTTCCGCTGAGGCGTCTCGAGGCTGATCACACCTCACCTCTGGCACTTCGAAAGGCTCCTTCACACCCTTGGTGCAAATCAAGAAGTTCCCCGACCTAGCCGTCTCCACTCGAGAGGAATCACGAGGGTCCCGCCCACATCCAGAGGAGCCCCGTTTCCGCCTCGTAGCTCGAGATGAGGGATCCTTTCCCTGCTTCGTCGGGAAAGAGTTCCCGGCCTTCCCGTCGCATCTCAAGAGGAGGCCCTCTCAACAGGAACGGCGAGAGGAACTCCAGGGTCGTGCCACCATTCCAAGAGTCCCCCAGATGTCTCAGTCCATTCCAGAGGAACCTCTTTTCCCTTCACCGGCTCGTCTTTCACGCCGAGGATCGACTCACACCAAGGTGGCACGTGGCACAGCCCTGTGGGAAAGCCTCGTGGGAAAGCCTCGAGGGACAGCCTCGAGGGAAAGCCACAGATCCCTTGATCCACGTGACAGGAAGCGTGACACTACTGCTGCAGCTCGGGAGGAAAGCGCACGTGCATGCCCCCACTCGAGACGAGGCCTGACTCCCCTGGGGAGACTCAGAAGCACCCCAAGATCCATGGCAACACTGGAGAGGAATCCTCAGGTTCCGGCCCCGACTCCACACAAGGACTGAGGCCCCGGCATGGAAGGGAGAGGAATCCCGAGAGGTCCCCTAGCAACTCGCATGGGGACTGGCCTTTCCTGAGGCCACCAGAGCGGGTCCCTGAGGTCCCCGTCGTAACTCCAGAAGACCTGCCGCAACTCGAGAAAATCCAGGAGGTTCTCCCCTCCAGGCGAGATGAGGCCCATTTCCGCTGAGGCGTCTCGAGGCTGATCACACCTCACCTCTGGAACTTCGAAAGGCTCCTTCACACCCTTGGTGCAAATCAAGAAGTTCCCCGACCTAGCCGTCTCCACTCGAGAGGAATCACGAGGGTCCCGCCCACATCCAGAGGAGCCCCGTTTCCGCCTCGTAGCTCGACATGAGGGATCCTTTCCCTGCTTCTTCGGGAAAGAGTTCCCGGCGTTCCCGTCGCATCTCAAGAGGAGGCCCTCTCAACAGGAACGGCGAGAGGAACTCCAGGGTCGTGCCACCATTCCAAGAGTCCCCCAGATGTCTCAGTCCATTCCAGAGGAACCTCTTTTCCCTTCACCGGCTCGTCTTTCACGCCGAGGATCGACTCACACCAAGGTGGCACGTGGCACAGCCCTGTGGGAAAGCCTCGTGGGAAAGCCTTGAGGGACAGCCTCGAGGGAAAGCCACAGATCCCTTGATCCACGTGACAGGAAGCGTGACACTACTGCTGCAGCTCGGGAGGAAAGTGCACGTGCATGCCCCCACTCGAGACGAGGCCTGACTCCCCTGGGGAGACTCAGAAGCACCCCAAGATCCATGGCAACACTGGAGAGGAATCCTCAGGTTCCGGCCCCGACTCCACACAAGGACTGAGGCCCCGGCATGGACGGGAGAGGAATCCCGAGAGGTCCCCTAGCAACTCGCATGGGGACTGGCCTTTCCTGAGGCCACCAGAGCGGGTCCCTGAGGTCCCCGTCGTAACTCGAGAAGACCTGCCGCAACTCGAGAAAATCCAGGAGGTTCTCCCCTCCAGGCGAGATGAGGCCCATTTCCGCTGAGGCGTCTCGAGGCTGATCACACCTCACCTCTGGAACTTCGAAAGGCTCCTTCACACCCTTGGTGCAAATCAAGAAGTTCCCCGACCTAGCCGTCTCCACTCGAGAGGAATCACGAGGGTCCCGCCCACATCCAGAGGAGCCCCGTTTCCGCCTCGTAGCTCGAGATGAGGGATCCTTTCCCTGCTTCGTCGGGAAAGAGTTCCCGGCGTTCCCGTCGCATCTCAAGAGGAGGCCCTCTCAACAGGAACGGCGAGAGGAACTCCAGGGTCGTGCCACCATTCCAAGAGTCCCCCAGATGTCTCAGTCCATTCCAGAGGAACCTCTTTTCCCTTCACCGGCTCGTCTTTCACGCCGAGGATCGACTCACACCAAGGTGGCACGTGGCACAGCCCTGTGGGAAAGCCTCGTGGGAAAGCCTCGAGGGACAGCCTCGAGGGAAAGCCACAGATCCCTTGATCCACGTGACAGGAAGCGTGACACTACTGCTGCAGCTAGGGAGGAAAGCGCACGTGCATGCCCCCACTCGACACGAGGCCTGACTCCCCTGGGGAGACTCAGAAGCACCCCAAGATCCATGGCAACACTGGAGAGGAATCCTCAGGTTCCGGCCCCGACTCCACACAAGGACTGAGGCCCCGGCATGGACGGGAGAGGAATCCCGAGAGGTCCCCTAGCAACTCGCATGGGGACTGGCCTTTCCTGAGGCCACCAGAGCGGGTCCCTGAGGTCCCCGTCGTAACTCGAGAAGACCTGCCGCAACTCGAGAAAATCCAGGAGATTCTCCCCTCCAGGCGAGATGAGGCCCATTTCCGCTGAGGCGTCTCGAGGCTGATCACACCTCACCTCTGGAACTTCGAAAGGCTCCTTCACACCCTTGGTGCAAATCAAGAAGTTCCCCGACCTAGCCGTCTCCACTCGAGAGGAATCACGAGGGTCCCGCCCACATCCAGAGGAGCCCCGTTTCCGCCTCGTAGCTCGACATGAGGGATCCTTTCCCTGCTTCGTCGGGAAAGAGTTCCCGGCGTTCCCGTCGCATCTCAAGAGGAGGCCCTCTCAACAGGAACGGCGAGAGGAACTCCAGGGTCGTGCCACCATTCCAAGAGTCCCCCAGATGTCTCAGTCCATTCCAGAGGAACCTCTTTTCCCTTCACCGGCTCGTCTTTCACGCCGAGGATCGACTCACACCAAGGTGGCACGTGGCACAGCCCTGTGGGAAAGCCTCGTGGGAAAGCCTTGAGGGACAGCCTCGAGGGAAAGCCACAGATCCCTTGATCCACGTGACAGGAAGCGTGACACTACTGCTGCAGCTCGGGAGGAAAGCGCACGTGCATGCCCCCACTCGAGACGAGGCCTGACTCCCCTGGGGAGACTCAGAAGCACCCCAAGATCCATGGCAACACTGGAGAGGAATCCTCAGGTTCCGGCCCCGACTCCACACAAGGACTGAGGCCCCGGCATGGACGGGAGAGGAATCCCGAGAGGTCCCCTAGCAACTCGCATGGGGACTGGCCTTTCCTGAGGCCACCAGAGCGGGTCCCTGAGGTCCCCGTCGTAACTCGAGAAGACCTGCCGCAACTCGAGAAAATCCAGGAGGTTCTCCCCTCCAGGCGAGATGAGGCCCATTTCCGCTGAGGCGTCTCGAGGCTGATCACACCTCACCTCTGGAACTTCGAAAGGCTCCTTCACACCCTTGGTGCAAATCAAGAAGTTCCCCGACCTAGCCGTCTCCACTCGAGAGGAATCACGAGGGTCCCGCCCACATCCAGAGGAGCCCCGTTTCCGCCTCGTAGCTCGAGATGAGGGATCCTTTCCCTGCTTCGTCGGGAAAGAGTTCCCGACGTTCCCGTCGCATCTCAAGAGGAGGCCCTCTCAACAGGAACGGCGAGAGGAACTCCAGGGTCGTGCCACCATTCCAAGAGTCCCCCAGATGTCTCAGTCCATTCCAGAGGAACCTCTTTTCCCTTCACCGGCTCGTCTTTCACGCCGAGGATCGACTCACACCAAGGTGGCACGTGGCACAGCCCTGTGGGAAAGCCTCGTGGGAAAGCCTCGAGGGACAGCCTCGAGGGAAAGCCACAGATCCCTTGATCCACGTGACAGGAAGCGTGACACTACTGCTGCAGCTCGGGAGGAAAGCGCACGTGCATGCCCCCACTCGACACGAGGCCTGACTCCCCTGGGGAGACTCAGAAGCACCCCAAGATCCATGGCAACACTGGAGAGGAATCCTCAGGTTCCGGCCCCGACTCCACACAAGGACTGAGGCCCCGGCATGGACGGGAGAGGAATCCCGAGAGATCCCCTAGCAACTCGCATGGGGACTGGCCTTTCCTGAGGCCACCAGAGCGGGTCCCTGAGGTCCCCGTCGTAACTCGAGAAGACCTGCCGCAACTCGAGAAAATCCAGGAGATTCTCCCCTCCAGGCGAGATGAGGCCCATTTCCGCTGAGGCGTCTCGAGGCTGGTCACACCTCACCTCTGGAACTTCGAAAGGCTCCTTCACACCCTTGGTGCAAATCAAGAAGTTCCCCGACCTAGCCGTCTCCACTCGAGAGGAATCACGAGGGTCCCGCCCACATCCAAAGGAGCCCCGTTTCCACCTCGTAGCTCGAGATGAGGGATCCTTTCCCTGCTTCGTCGGGAAAGAGTTCCCGGCATTCCCGTCGCATCTCAAGAGGAGGCCCTCTCAACAGGAATGGCGAGAGGAACTCCAGGGTCGTGCCACCATTCCAAGAGTCCCCCAGATGTCTCAGTCCATTCCAGAGGATCCTCTTTTCCCTTCACCGGCTCGTCTTTCACGCCGAGGATCGACTCACACCAAGGTGGCACGTGGCACAGCCCTGTGGGAAAGCCTCGTGGGAAAGCCTCGAGGGACAGCCTCGAGGGAAAGCCACAGATCCCTTGATCCACGTGACAGGAAGCGTGACACTACTGCTGCAGCTCAGGAGGAAAGCGCACGTGCATGCCCCCACTCGAGACGAGGCCTGACTCCCCTGGGGAGACTCAGAAGCACCCCAAGATCCATGGCAACACTGGAGAGGAATCCTCAGGTTCCGGCCCCGACTCCACACAAGGACTGAGGCCCCGGCATGGACGGGAGAGGAATCCCGAGAGGTCCCCTAGCAACTCGCATGGGGACTGGCCTTTCCTGAGGCCACCAGAGCGGGTCCCTGAGGTCCCCGTCGTAACTCGAGAAGACCTGCCGCAACTCGAGAAAATCCAGGAGGTTCTCCCCTCCAGGCGAGATGAGGCCCATTTCCGCTGAGGCGTCTCGAGGCTGATCACACCTCACCTCTGGCACTTCGAAAGGCTCCTTCACACCCTTGGTGCAAATCAAGAAGTTCCCCGACCTAGCCGTCTCCACTCGAGAGGAATCACGAGGGTCCCGCCCACATCCAGAGGAGCCCCGTTTCCGCCTCGTAGCTCGAGATGAGGGATCCTTTCCCTGCTTCGTCGGGAAAGAGTTCCCGGCGTTCCCGTCGCATCTCAAGAGGAGGCCCTCTCAACAGGAACGGCGAGAGGAACTCCAGGGTCGTGCCACCATTCCAAGAGTCCCCCAGATGTCTCAGTCCATTCCAGAGGAACCTCTTTTCCCTTCACCGGCTCGTCATTCACGCCGAGGATCGACTCACACCAAGGTGGCACGTGGCACAGCCCTGTGGGAAAGCCTCGTGGGAAAGCCTCGAGGGACAGCCTCGAGGGAAAGCCACAGATCCCTTGATCCACGTGACAGGAAGCGTGACACTACTGCTGCAGCTCGGGAGGAAAGCGCACGTGCATGCCCCCACTCGAGACGAGGCCTGACTCCCCTGGGGAGACTCAGAAGCACCCCAAGATCCATGGCAACACTGGAGAGGAATCCTCAGGTTCCGGCCCCGACTCCACACAAGGACTGAGGCCCCGGCATGGACGGGAGAGGAATCCCGAGAGGTCCCCTAGCAACTCGCATGGGGACTGGCCTTTCCTGAGGCCACCAGAGCGGGTCCCTGAGGTCCCCGTCGTAACTCGAGAAGACCTGCCGCAACTCGAGAAAATCCAGGAGATTCTCCCCTCCAGGCGAGATGAGGCCCATTTCCGCTGAGGCGTCTCGAGGCTGATCACACCTCACCTCTGGAACTTCGAAAGGCTCCTTCACACCCTTGGTGCAAATCAAGAAGTTCCCCGACCTAGCCGTCTCCACTCGAGAGGAATCACGAGGGTCCCGCCCACATCCAGAGGAGCCCCGGTTCCGCCTCGTAGCTCGAGATGAGGGATCCTTTCCCTGCTTCGTCGGGAAAGAGTTCCCGGCATTCCCGTCGCATCTCAAGAGGAGGCCCTCTCAACAGGAATGGCGAGAGGAACTCCAGGGTCGTGCCACCATTCCAAGAGTCCCCCAGATGTCTCAGTCCATTCCAGAGGAACCTCTTTTCCCTTCACCGGCTCGTCTTTCACGCCGAGGATCGACTCACACCAAGTTGGCACGTGGCACAGCCCTGTGGGAAAGCCTCGTGGGAAAGCCTCGAGGGACAGCCTCGAGGGAAAGCCACAGATCCCTTGATCCACGTGACAGGAAGCGTGACACTACTGCTGCAGCTCGGGAGGAAAGCGCACGTGCATGCCCCCACTCGAGACGAGGCCTGACTCCCCTGGGGAGACTCAGAAGCACCCCAAGATCCATGGCAACACTGGAGAGGAATCCTCAGGTTCCGGCCCCGACTCCACACAAGGACTGAGGCCCCGGCATGGACGGGAGAGGAATCCCGAGAGGTCCCCTAGCAACTCGCATGGGGACTGGCCTTTCCTGAGGCCACCAGAGCGGGTCCCTGAGGTCCCCGTCGTAACTCCAGAAGACCTGCCGCAACTCGAGAAAATCCAGGAGGTTCTCCCCTCCAGGCGAGATGACGCCCATTTCCGCTGAGGCGTCTCGAGGCTGATCACACCTCACCTCTGGCACTTCGAAAGGCTCCTTCACACCCTTGGTGCAAATCAAGAAGTTCCCCGACCTAGCCGTCTCCACTCGAGAGGAATCACGAGGGTCCCGCCCACATCCAGAGGAGCCCCGTTTCCGCCTCGTAGCTCGAGATGAGGGATCCTTTCCCTGCTTCGTCGGGAAAGAGTTCCCGGCGTTCCCGTCGCATCTCAAGAGGAGGCCCTCTCAACAGGAACGGCGAGAGGAACTCCAGGGTCGTGCCACCATTCCAAGAGTCCCCGAGATGTCTCAGTCCATTCCAGAGGAACCTCTTTTCCCTTCACCGGCTCGTCTTTCACGCCGAGGATCGACTCACACCAAGGTGGAACGTGGCACAGCCCTGTGGGAAAGCCTCGTGGGAAAGCCTCGAGGGACAGCCTCGAGGGAAAGCCACAGATCCCTTGATCCACGTGACAGGAAGCGTGACACTACTGCTGCAGCTCGGGAGGAAAGCGCACGTGCATGCCCCCACTCGAGACGAGGCCTGACTCCCCTGGGGAGACTCAGAAGCACCCCAAGATCCATGGCAACACTGGAGAGGAATCCTCAGGTTCCGGCCCCGACTCCACACAAGGACTGAGGCCCCGGCATGGACGGGAGAGGAATCCCGAGAGGTCCCCTAGCAACTCGCATGGGGACTGGCCTTTCCTGAGGCCACCAGAGCGGGTCCCTGAGGTCCCCGTCGTAACTCCAGAAGACCTGCCGCAACTCGAGAAAATCCAGGAGGTTCTCCCCTCCAGGCGAGATGAGGCCCATTTCCGCTGAGGCGTCTCGAGGCTGACCACACCTCACCTCTGGAACTTCGAAAGGCTCCTTCACACCCTTGGTGCAAATCTAGAAGTTCCCCGACCTAGCCGTCTCCACTCGAGAGGAATCACGAGGGTCCCGCCCACATCCAGAGGAGCCCCGTTTCCGCCTCGTAGCTCGAGATGAGGGATCCTTTCCCTGCTTCGTCGGGAAAGAGTTCCCGGCATTCCCGTCGTATCTCAATAGGAGGCCCTCTCAACAGGAATGGCGAGAGGAACTCCAGGGTCGTGCCACCATTCCAAGAGTCCCAAAGATGTCTCAGTCCATTCCAGAGGAACCTCTTTTCCCTTCACCGGCTCGTCTTTCACGCCGAGGATCGACTCACACCAAGGTGGCACGTGGCACAGCCCTGTGGGAAAGCCTCGTGGGAAAGCCTTGAGGGACAGCCTCGAGGGAAAGCCACAGATCCCTTGATCCACGTGACAGGAAGCGTGACACTACTGCTGCAGCTCGGGAGGAAAGCGCACGTGCATGCCCCCACTCGAGACGAGGCCTGACTCCCCTGGGGAGACTCAGAAGCACCCCAAGATCCATGGCAACACTGGAGAGGAATCCTCAGGTTCCGGCCCCGACTCCTCACAAGGACTGAGGCCCCGGCATGGACGGGAGAGGAATCCCGAGAGGTCCCCTAGCAACTCGCATGGGGACTGGCCTTTCCTGAGGCCACCAGAGCGGGTCCCTGAGGTCCCCGTCGTAACTCGAGAAGACCAGCCGCAACTCGAGAAAATCCAGGAGGTTCTCCCCTCCAGGCGAGATGAGGCCCATTTCCGCTGAGGCGTCTCGAGGCTGATCACACCTCACCTCTGGCATTTCGAAAGACTCCTTCACACCCTTGGTGCAAATCAAGAAGTTCCCCGACCTAGCCGTCTCCACTCGAGAGGAATCACGAGGGTCCCGCCCACATCCAGAGGAGCCCCGTTTCCGCCTCGTAGCTCGACATGAGGGATCCTTTCCCTGCTTCGTCGGGAAAGAGTTCCCGGCCTTCCCGTCGCATCTCAAGAGGAGGCCCTCTCAACAGGAACGGCGAGAGGAACTCCAGGGTCGTGCCACCATTCCAAGAGTCACCCAGATGTCTCAGTCCATTCCAGAGGAACCTCTTTTCCCTTCACCGGCTCGTCTTTCACGCCGAGGATCGACTCACACCAAGGTGGCACGTGGCACAGCCCTGTGGGAAAGCCTCGTGGGAAAGCCTCGAGGGACAGCCTCGAGGGAAAGCCACAGATCCCTTGATCCACGTGACAGGAAGCGTGACACTACTGCTGCAGCTCGGGAGGAAAGCGCACGTGCATGCCCCCACTCGACACGAGGCCTGACTCCCCTGGGGAGACTCAGAAGCACCCCAAGATCCATGGCAACACTGGAGAGGAATCCTCAGGTTCCGGCCCCGACTCCACACAAGGACTGAGGCCCCGGCATGGACGGGAGAGGAATCCCGAGAGATCCCCTAGCAACTCGCATGGGGACTGGCCTTTCCTGAGGCCACCAGAGCGGGTCCCTGAGGTCCCCGTCGTAACTCGAGAAGACCTGCCGCAACTCGAGAAAATCCAGGAGATTCTCCCCTCCAGGCGAGATGAGGCCCATTTCCGCTGAGGCGTCTCGAGGCTGGTCACACCTCACCTCTGGAACTTCGAAAGGCTCCTTCACACCCTTGGTGCAAATCAAGAAGTTCCCCGACCTAGCCGTCTCCACTCGAGAGGAATCACGAGGGTTCCGCCCACATCCAAAGGAGCCCCGTTTCCACCTCGTAGCTCGAGATGAGGGATCCTTTCCGTGCTTCGTCGGGAAAGAGTTCCCGGCATTCCCGTCGCATCTCAAGAGGAGGCCCTCTCAACAGGAATGGCGAGAGGAACTCCAGGGTCGTGCCACCATTCCAAGAGTCCCCCAGATGTCTCAGTCCATTCCAGAGGATCCTCTTTTCCCTTCACCGGCTCGTCTTTCACGCCGAGGATCGACTCACACCAAGGTGGCACGTGGCACAGCCCTGTGGGAAAGCCTCGTGGGAAAGCCTCGAGGGACAGCCTCGAGGGAAAGCCACAGATCCCTTGATCCACGTGACAGGAAGCGTGACACTACTGCTGCAGCTCAGGAGGAAAGCGCACGTGCATGCCCCCACTCGAGACGAGGCCTGACTCCCCTGGGGAGACTCAGAAGCACCCCAAGATCCATGGCAACACTGGAGAGGAATCCTCAGGTTCCGGCCCCGACTCCACACAAGGACTGAGGCCCCGGCATGGACGGGAGAGGAATCCCGAGAGGTCCCCTAGCAACTCGCATGGGGACTGGCCTTTCCTGAGGCCACCAGAGCGGGTCCCTGAGGTCCCCGTCGTAACTCGAGAAGACCTGCCGCAACTCGAGAAAATCCAGGAGGTTCTCCCCTCCAGGCGAGATGAGGCCCATTTCCGCTGAGGCGTCTCGAGGCTGATCACACCTCACCTCTGGCACTTCGAAAGGCTCCTTCACACCCTTGGTGCAAATCAAGAAGTTCCCCGACCTAGCCGTCTCCACTCGAGAGGAATCACGAGGGTCCCGCCCACATCCAGAGGAGCCCCGTTTCCGCCTCGTAGCTCGAGATGAGGGATCCTTTCCCTGCTTCGTCGGGAAAGAGTTCCCGGCGTTCCCGTCGCATCTCAAGAGGAGGCCCTCTCAACAGGAACGGCGAGAGGAACTCCAGGGTCGTGCCACCATTCCAAGAGTCCCCCAGATGTCTCAGTCCATTCCAGAGGAACCTCTTTTCCCTTCACCGGCTCGTCTTTCACGCCGAGGATCGACTCACACCAAGGTGGCACGTGGCACAGCCCTGTGGGAAAGCCTCGTGGGAAAGCCTCGAGGGACAGCCTCGAGGGAAAGCCACAGATCCCTTGATCCACGTGACAGGAAGCGTGACTCTACTGCTGCAGCTCGGGAGGAAAGCGCACGTGCATGCCCCCACTCGAGACGAGGCCTGACTCCCCTGGGGAGACTCAGAAGCACCCCAAGATCCATGGCAACACTGGAGAGGAATCCTCAGGTTCCGGCCCCGACTCCACACAAGGACTGAGGCCCCGGCATGGACGGGAGAGGAATCCCGAGAGGTCCCCTAGCAACTCGCATGGGGACTGGCCTTTCCTGAGGCCACCAGAGCGGGTCCCTGAGGTCCCCGTCGTAACTCGAGAAGACCTGCCGCAACTCGAGAAAATCCAGGAGGTTCTCCCCTCCAGGCGAGATGACGCCCATTTCCGCTGAGGCGTCTCGAGGCTGATCACACCTCACCTCTGGCACTTCGAAAGGCTCCTTCACACCCTTGGTGCAAATCAAGAAGTTCCCCGACCTAGCCGTCTCCACTCGAGAGGAATCACGAGGGTCCCGCCCACATCCAGAGGAGCCCCGTTTCCGCCTCGTAGCTCGAGATGAGGGATCCTTTCCCTGCTTCGTCGGGAAAGAGTTCCCGGCGTTCCCGTCGCATCTCAAGAGGAGGCCCTCTCAACAGGAACGGCGAGAGGAACTCCAGGGTCGTGCCACCATTCCAAGAGTCCCCGAGATGTCTCAGTCCATTCCAGAGGAACCTCTTTTCCCTTCACCGGCTCGTCTTTCACGCCGAGGATCGACTCACACCAAGGTGGAACGTGGCACAGCCCTGTGGGAAAGCCTCGTGGGAAAGCCTCGAGGGACAGCCTCGAGGGAAAGCCACAGATCCCTTGATCCACGTGACAGGAAGCGTGACACTACTGCTGCAGCTCGGGAGGAAAGCGCACGTGCATGCCCCCACTCGAGACGAGGCCTGACTCCCCTGGGGAGACTCAGAAGCACCCCAAGATCCATGGCAACACTGGAGAGGAATCCTCAGGTTCCGGCCCCGACTCCACACAAGGACTGAGTCCCCGGCATGGACGGGAGAGGAATCCCGAGAGGTCCCCTAGCAACTCGCATGGGGACTGGCCTTTCCTGAGGCCACCAGAGCGGGTCCCTGAGGTCCCCGTCGTAACTCCAGAAGACCTGCCGCAACTCGAGAAAATCCAGGAGGTTCTCCCCTCCAGGCGAGATGAGGCCCATTTCCGCTGAGGCGTCTCGAGGCTGACCACACCTCACCTCTGGAACTTCGAAAGGCTCCTTCACACCCTTGGTGCAAATCAAGAAGTTCCCCGACCTAGCCGTCTCCACTCGAGAGGAATCACGAGGGTCCCGCCCACATCCAGAGGAGCCCCGTTTCCGCCTCGTAGCTCGAGATGAGGGATCCTTTCCCTGCTTCGTCGGGAAAGAGTTCCCGGCATTCCCGTCGTATCTCAATAGGAGGCCCTCTCAACAGGAATGGCGAGAGGAACTCCAGGGTCGTGCCACCATTCCAAGAGTCCCCCAGATGTCTCAGTCCATTCCAGAGGAACCTCTTTTCCCTTCACCGGCTCGTCTTTCACGCCGAGGATCGACTCACACCAAGGTGGCACGTGGCACAGCCCTGTGGGAAAGCCTCGTGGGAAAGCCTTGAGGGACAGCCTCGAGGGAAAGCCACAGATCCCTTGATCCACCTGACAGGAAGCGTGACACTACTGCTGCAGCTCGGGAGGAAAGCGCACGTGCATGCCCCCACTCGAGACGAGGCCTGACTCCCCTGGGGAGACTCAGAAGCACCCCAAGATCCATGGCAACACTGGAGAGGAATCCTCAGGTTCCGGCCCCGACTCCTCACAAGGACTGAGGCCCCGGCATGGACGGGAGAGGAATCCCGAGAGGTCCCCTAGCAACTCGCATGGGGACTGGCCTTTCCTGAGGCCACCAGAGCGGGTCCCTGAGGTCCCCGTCGTAACTCGAGAAGACCAGCCGCAACTCGAGAAAATCCAGGAGGTTCTCCCCTCCAGGCGAGATGAGGCCCATTTCCGCTGAGGCGTCTCGAGGCTGATCACACCTCACCTCTGGCATTTCGAAAGGCTCCTTCACACCCTTGGTGCAAATCAAGAAGTTCCCCGACCTAGCCGTCTCCACTCGAGAGGAATCACGAGGGTCCCGCCCACATCCAGAGGAGCCCCGTTTCCGCCTCGTAGCTCGACATGAGGGATCCTTTCCCTGCTTCGTCGGGAAAGAGTTCCCGGCCTTCCCGTCGCATCTCAAGAGGAGGCCCTCTCAACAGGAACGGCGAGAGGAACTCCAGGGTCGTGCCACCATTCCAAGAGTCCCCCAGATGTCTCAGTCCATTCCAGAGGAACCTCTTTTCCCTTCACCGGCTCGTCTTTCACGCCGAGGATCGACTCACACCAAGGTGGCACGTGGCACAGCCCTGTGGGAAAGCCTCGTGGGAAAGCCTCGAGGGACAGCCTCGAGGGAAAGCCACAGATCCCTTGATCCACGTGACAGGAAGCGTGACACTACTGCTGCAGCTCGGGAGGAAAGCGCACGTGCATGCCCCCACTCGAGACGAGGCCTGACTCCCCTGGGGAGACTCAGAAGCACCCCAAGATCCATGGCAACACTGGAGAGGAATCCTCAGGTTCCGGCCCCGACTCCACACAAGGACTGAGGCCCCGGCATGGACGGGAGAGGAATCCCGAGAGGTCCCCTAGCAACTCGCATGGGGACTGGCCTTTCCTGAGGCCACCAGAGCGGGTCCCTGAGGTCCCCGTCGTAACTCGAGAAGACCTGCCGCAACTCGAGAAAATCCAGGAGGTTCTCCCCTCCAGGCGAGATGACGCCCATTTCCGCTGAGGCGTCTCGAGGCTGATCACACCTCACCTCTGGAACTTCGAAAGGCTCCTTCACACCCTTGGTGCAAATCAAGAAGTTCCCCGACATACCCGTCTCCACTCGAGAGGAATCACGAGGGTCCCGCCCACATCCAGAGGAGCCCCGTTTCCGCCTCGTAGCTCGAGATGAGGGATCCTTTCCCTGCTTCGTCGGGAAAGAGTTCCCGGCGTTCCCGTCGCATCTCAAGAGGAGGCCCTCTCAACAGGAACGGCGAGAGGAACTCCAGGGTCGTGCCACCATTCCAAGAGTCCCAAAGATGTCTCAGTCCATTCCAGAGGAACCTCTTTTCCCTTCACCGGCTCGTCTTTCACGCCGAGGATCGACTCACACCAAGGTGGCACGTGGCACAGCCCTGTGGGAAAGCCTCGTGGGAAAGCCTTGAGGGACAGCCTCGAGGGAAAGCCACAGATCCCTTGATCCACGTGACAGGAAGCGTGACACTACTGCTGCAGCTCGGGAGGAAAGCGCACGTGCATGCCCCCACTTGAGACGAGGCCTGACTCCCCTGGGGAGACTCAGAAGCACCCCAAGATCCATGGCAACACTGGAGAGGAATCCTCAGGTTCCGGCCCCGACTCCACACAAGGACTGAGGCCCCGGCATGGACGGGAGAGGAATCCCGAGAGGTCCCCTAGCAACTCGCATGGGGACTGGCCTTTCCTGAGGCCACCAGAGCGGGTCCCTGAGGTCGCCGTCGTAACTCCAGAAGACCTGCCGCAACTCGAGAAAATCCAGGAGGTTCTCCCCTCCAGGCGAGATGAGGCCCATTTCCGCTGAGGCGTCTCGAGGCTGATCACACCTCACCTCTGGAACTTCGAAAGGCTCCTTCACACCCTTGGTGCAAATCAAGAAGTTCCCCGACCTAGCCGTCTCCACTCGAGAGGAATCACGAGGGTCCCGCCCACATCCAGAGGAGCCCCGTTTCCGCCTCGTAGCTCGAGATGAGGGATCCTTTCCCTGCTTCGTCGGGAAAGAGTTCCCGGCATTCCCGTCGCATCTCAAGAGGAGGCCCTCTCAACAGGAACGGCGAGAGGAACTCCAGGGTCGTGCCACCATTCCAAGAGTCCCCCAGATGTCTCAGTCCATTCCAGAGGAACCTCTTTTCCCTTCACCGGCTCGTCTTTCACGCCGAGGATCGACTCACACCAAGGTGGCACGTGGCACAGCCCTGTGGGAAAGCCTCGTGGGAAAGCCTCGAGGGACAGCCTCGAGGGAAAGCCACAGATCCCTTGATCCACGTGACAGGAAGCGTGACACTACTGCTGCAGCTCGGGAGGAAAGCGCACGTGCATGCCCCCACTCGAGACGAGGCCTGACTCCCCTGGGGAGACTCAGAAGCACCCCAAGATCCATGGCAACACTGGAGAGGAATCCTCAGGTTTCGGCCCCGACTCCACACAAGGACTGAGGCCCCGGCATGGACGGGAGAGGAATCCCGAGAGGTCCCCTAGCAACTCGCATGGGGACTGGCCTTTCCTGAGGCCACCAGAGCGGGTCCCTGAGGTCCCCGTCGTAACTCGAGAAGACCTGCCGCAACTCGAGAAAATCCAGGAGGTTCTCCCCTCCAGGCGAGATGACGCCCATTTCCGCTGAGGCGTCTCGAGGCTGATCACACCTCACCTCTGGAACTTCGAAAGGCTCCTTCACACCCTTGGTGCAAAACAAGAAGTTCCCCGACCTAGCCGTCTCCACTCGAGAGGAATCACGAGGGTCCCGCCCACATCCAGAAGAGCCCCGTTTCCGCCTCGTAGCTCGACATGAGGGATCCTTTCCCTGCTTCTTCGGGAAAGAGTTCCCGGCCTTCCCGTCGCATCTCAAGAGGAGGCCCTCTCAACAGGAACGGCGAGAGGAACTCCAGGGTCGTGCCACCATTCCAAGAGTCCCCCAGATGTCTCAGTCCATTCCAGAGGAACCTCTTTTCCCTTCACCGGCACGTCTTTCACGCCGAGGATCGACTCACACCAAGGTGGCACGTGGCACAGCCCTGTGGGAAAGCCTCGTGGGAAAGCCTCGAGGGACAGCCTCGAGGGAAAGCCACAGATCCCTTGATCCACGTGACAGGAAGCGTGACACTACTGCTGCAGCACGGGAGGAAAGCGCACGTGCATGCCCCCACTCGAGACGAGGCCTGACTCCCCTGGGGAGACTCAGAAGCACCCCAAGATCCATGGCAACACTGGAGAGGAATCCTCAGGTTCCAGCCCCGACTCCACACAAGGACTGAGGCCCCGGCATGGACGGGAGAGGAATCCCGAGAGGTCCCCTAACAACTCGCATGGGGACTGGCCTTTCCTGAGGCCACCAGAGCGGGTCCCTGAGGTCCCCGTCGTAACTCGAGAAGACCTGCCGCAACTCGAGAAAATCCAGGAGGTTCTCCCCTCCAGGCGAGATGAGGCCCATTTCCGCTGAGGCGTCTCGAGGCTGATCACACCTCACCTCTGGAACTTCGAAAGGGTCCTTCACACCCTTGGTGCAAATCAAGAAGTTCCCCGACCTAGCCGTCTCCACTCGAGAGGAATCACGAGGGTCCCGCCCACATCCAGAGGAGCCCCGTTTCCGCCTCGTAGCTCGAGATGAGGGATCCTTTCCCTGCTTCGTCGGGAAAGAGTTCCCGGCGTTCCCGTCGCATCTCAAGAGGAGGCCCTCTCAACAGGAACGGCGAGAGGACTCCAGGGTCGTGCCACCATTCCAAGAGTCCCCCAGATGTCTCAGTCCATTCCAGAGGAACCTCTTTTCCCTTCACCGGCTCGTCTTTCACGCCGAGGATCGACTCACACCAAGGTGGCACGTGGCACAGCCCTGTGGGAAAGCCTCGTGGGAAAGCCTCGAGGGACAGCCTCGAGGGAAAGCCACAGATCCCTTGATCCACGTGACAGGAAGCGTGACACTACTGCTGCAGCTCGGGAGGAAAGCGCACGTGCATGCCCCCACTCGAGACGAGGCCTGACTCCCCTGGGGAGACTCAGAAGCACCCCAAGATCCATGGCAACACTGGAGAGGAATCCTCAGGTTCCGGCCCCGACTCCACACAAGGACTGAGGCCCCGGCATGGACGGGAGAGGAATCCCGAGAGGTCCCCTAGCAACTCGCATGGGGACTGGCCTTTCCTGAGGCCACCAGAGCGGGTCCCTGAGGTCCCCGTCGTAACTCGAGAAGACCTGCCGCAACTCGAGAAAATCCAGGAGGTTCTCCCCTCCAGGCGAGATGAGGCCCATTTCCGCTGAGGCGTCTCGAGGCTGATCACACCTCACCTCTGGAACTTCGAAAGGCTCCTTCACACCCTTGGTGCAAATCAAGAAGTTCCCCGACCTAGCCGTCTCCACTCGAGAGGAATCACGAGGGTCCCACCCACATCCAGAGGAGCCCCGTTTCCGCCTCGTAGCTCGAGATGAGGGATCCTTTCCCTGCTTCGTCGGGAAAGAGTTCCCGGCGTTCCCGTCGCATCTCAAGAGGAGGCCCTCTCAACAGGAACGGCGAGAGGAACTCCAGGGTCGTGCCACCATTCCAAGAGTCCCCCAGATGTCTCAGTCCATTCCAGAGGAACCTCTTTTCCCTTCACCGGCTCGTCTTTCACGCCGAGGATCGACTCACACCAAGGTGGCACGTGGCACAGCCCTGTGGGAAAGCCTCGTGGGAAAGCCTCGAGGGACAGCCTCGAGGGAAAGCCACAGATCCCTTGATCCACGTGACAGGAAGCGTGACACTACTGCTGCAGCTCGGGAGGAAAGCGCACGTGCATGCCCCCACTCGAGACGAGGCCTGACTCCCCTGGGGAGACTCAGAAGCACCCCAAGATCCATGGCAACACTGGAGAGGAATCCTCAGGTTCCGGCCCCGACTCCACACAAGGACTGAGGCCCCGGCATGGACGGGAGAGGAATCCCGAGAGGTCCCCTAGCAACTCGCATGGGGACTGGCCTTTCCTGAGGCCACCAGAGCGGGTCCCTGAGGTCCCCGTCGTAACTCGAGAAGACCTGCCGCAACTCGAGAAAATCCAGGAGGTTCTCCCCTCCAGGCGAGATGAGGCCCATTTCCGCTGAGGCGTCTCGAGGCTGATCACACCTCACCTCTGGCACTTCGAAAGGCTCCTTCACACCCTTGGTGCAAATCAAGAAGTTCCCCGACCTAGCCGTCTCCACTCGAGAGGAATCACGAGGGTCCCGCCCACATCCAGAGGAGCCCCGTTTCCGCCTCGTAGCTCGAGATGAGGGATCCTTTCCCTGCTTCGTCGGGAAAGAGTTCCCGGCGTTCCCGTCGCATCTCAAGAGGAGGCCCTCTCAACAGGAACGGCGAGAGGAACTCCAGGGTCGTGCCACCATTCCAAGAGTCCCCCAGATGTCTCAGTCCATTCCAGAGGAACCTCTTTTCCCTTCACCGGCTCGTCTTTCACGCCGAGGATCGACTCACACCAAGGTGGCACGTGGCACAGCCCTGTGGGAAAGCCTCGTGGGAAAGCCTCGAGGGACAGCCTCGAGGGAAAGCCACAGATCCCTTGATCCACGTGACAGGAAGCGTGACACTACTGCTGCAGCTCGGGAGGAAAGCGCACGTGCATGCCCCCACTCGAGACGAGGCCTGACTCCCCTGGGGAGACTCAGAAGCACCCCAAGATCCATGGCAACACTGGAGAGGAATCCTCAGGTTCCGGCCCCGACTCCACACAAGGACTGAGGCCCCGGCATGGACGGGAGAGGAATCCCGAGAGGTCCCCTAGCAACTCGCATGGGGACTGGCCTTTCCTGAGGCCACCAGAGCGGGTCCCTGAGGTCCCCGTCGTAACTCGAGAAGACCTGCCGCAACTCGAGAAAATCCAGGAGGTTCTCCCCTCCAGGCGAGATGAGGCCCATTTCCGCTGAGGCGTCTCGAGGCTGATCACACCTCACCTCTGGCACTTCGAAAGGCTCCTTCACACCCTTGGTGCAAATCAAGAAGTTCCCCGACCTAGCCGTCTCCACTCGAGAGGAATCACGAGGGTCCCGCCCACATCCAGAGGAGCCCCGTTTCCGCCTCGTAGCTCGAGATGAGGGATCCTTTCCCTGCTTCGTCGGGAAAGAGTTCCCGGCATTCCCGTCGCATCTCAAGAGGAGGCCCTCTCAACAGGAACGGCGAGAGGAACTCCAGGGTCGTGCCACCATTCCAAGAGTCCCCCAGATGTCTCAGTCCATTCCAGAGGAACCTCTTTTCCCTTCACCGGCTCGTCTTTCACGCCGAGGATCGACTCACACCAAGGTGGCACGTGGCACAGCCCTGTGGGAAAGCCTCGTGGGAAAGCCTCGAGGGACAGCCTCGAGGGAAAGCCACAGATCCCTTGATCCACGTGACAGGAAGCGTGACACTACTGCTGCAGCTCGGGAGGAAAGCGCACGTGCATGCCCCCACTCGAGACGAGGCCTGACTCCCCTGGGGAGACTCAGAAGCACCCCAAGATCCATGGCAACACTGGAGAGGAATCCTCAGGTTCCGGCCCCGACTCCACACAAGGACTGAGGCCCCGGCATGGACGGGAGAGGAATCCCGAGAGGTCCCCTAGCAACTCGCATGGGGACTGGCCTTTCCTGAGGCCACCAGAGCGGGTCCCTGAGGTCCCCGTCGTAACTCGAGAAGACCTGCCGCAACTCGAGAAAATCCAGGAGGTTCTCCCCTCCAGGCGAGATGAGGCCCATTTCCGCTGAGGCGTCTCGAGGCTGATCACACCTCACCTCTGGCACTTCGAAAGGCTCCTTCACACCCTTGGTGCAAATCAAGAAGTTCCCCGACCTAGCCGTCTCCACTCGAGAGGAATCACGAGGGTCCCGCCCACATCCAGAGGAGCCCCGTTTCCGCCTCGTAGCTCGAGATGAGGGATCCTTTCCCTGCTTCGTCGGGAAAGAGTTCCCGGCGTTCCCGTCGCATCTCAAGAGGAGGCCCTCTCAACAGGAACGGCGAGAGGAACTCCAGGGTCGTGCCACCATTCCAAGAGTCCCCGAGATGTCTCAGTCCATTCCAGAGGAACCTCTTTTCCCTTCACCGGCTCGTCTTTCACGCCGAGGATCGACTCACACCAAGGTGGCACGTGGCACAGCCCTGTGGGAAAGCCTCGTGGGAAAGCCTCGAGGGACAGCCTCGAGGGAAAGCCACAGATCCCTTGATCCACGTGACAGGAAGCGTGACACTACTGCTGCAGCTCGGGAGGAAAGCGCACGTGCATGCCCCCACTCGAGACGAGGCCTGACTCCCCTGGGGAGACTCAGAAGCACCCCAAGATCCATGGCAACACTGGAGAGGAATCCTCAGGTTCCGGCCCCGACTCCACACAAGGACTGAGGCCCCGGCATGGACGGGAGAGGAATCCCGAGAGGTCCCCTAGCAACTCGCATGGGGACTGGCCTTTCCTGAGGCCACCAGAGCGGGTCCCTGAGGTCCCCGTCGTAACTCGAGAAGACCTGCCGCAACTCGAGAAAATCCAGGAGGTTCTCCCCTCCAGGCGAGATGAGGCCCATTTCCGCTGAGGCGTCTCGAGGCTGATCACACCTCACCTCTGGAACTTCGAAAGGCTCCTTCACACCCTTGGTGCAAATCAAGAAGTTCCCCGACCTAGCCGTCTCCACTCGAGAGGAATCACGAGGGTCCCGCCCACATCCAGAGGAGCCCCGTTTCCGCCTCGTAGCTCGAGATGAGGGATCCTTTCCCTGCTTCGTCGGGAAAGAGTTCCCGGCGTTCCCGTCGCATCTCAAGAGGAGGCCCTCTCAACAGGAACGGCGAGAGGAACTCCAGGGTCGTGCCACCATTCCAAGAGTCCCCGAGATGTCTCAGTCCATTCCAGAGGAACCTCTTTTCCCTTCACCGGCTCGTCTTTCACGCCGAGGATCGACTCACACCAAGGTGACACGTGGCACAGCCCTGTGGGAAAGCCTCGTGGGAAAGCCTCGAGGGACAGCCGCGAGGGAAAGCCACAGATCCCTTGATCCACGTGACAGGAAGCGTGACACTACTGCTGCAGCTCGGGAGGAAAGCGCACGTGCATGCCCCCACTCGAGACGAGTCCTGACTCCCCTGGGGAGACTCAGAAGCACCCCAAGATCCATGGCAACACTGGAGAGGAATCCTCAGGTTCCGGCCCCGACTCCACACAAGGACTGAGGCCCCGGCATGGACGGGAGAGGAATCCCGAGAGGTCCCCTAGCAACTCGCATGGGGACTGGCCTTTCCTGAGGCCACCAGAGCGGGTCCCTGAGGTCCCCGTCGTAACTCGAGAAGACCTGCCGCAACTCGAGAAAATCCAGGAGGTTCTCCCCTCCAGGCGAGATGAGGCCCATTTCCGCTGAGGCGTCTCGAGGCTGATCACACCTCACCTCTGGCACTTCGAAAGGCTCCTTCACACCCTTGGTGCAAATCAAGAAGTTCCCCGACCTAGCCGTCTCCACTCGAGAGGAATCACGAGGGTCCCGCCCACATCCAGAGGAGCCCCGTTTCCGCCTCGTAGCTCGAGATGAGGGATCCTTTCCCTGCTTCGTCGGGAAAGAGTTCCCGGCGTTCCCGTCGCATCTCAAGAGGAGGCCCTCTCAACAGGAACGGCGAGAGGAACTCCAGGGTCGTGCCACCATTCCAAGAGTCCCCCAGATGTCTCAGTCCATTCCAGAGGAACCTCTTTTCCCTTCACCGGCTCGTCTTTCACGCCGAGGATCGACTCACACCAAGGTGGCACGTGGCACAGCCCTGTGGGAAAGCCTCGTGGGAAAGCCTCGAGGGACAGCCTCGAGGGAAAGCCACAGATCCCTTGATCCACGTGACAGGAAGCGTGACACTACTGCTGCAGCTCGGGAGGAAAGCGCACGTGCATGCCCCCACTCGAGACGAGGCCTGACTCCCCTGGGGAGACTCAGAAGCACCCCAAGATCCATGGCAACACTGGAGAGGAATCCTCAGGTTCCGGCCCCGACTCCACACAAGGACTGAGGCCCCGGCATGGACGGGAGAGGAATCCCGAGAGGTCCCCTAGCAACTCGCATGGGGACTGGCCTTTCCTGAGGCCACCAGAGCGGGTCCCTGAGGTCCCCGTCGTAACTCGAGAAGACCTGCCGCAACTCGAGAAAATCCAGGAGGTTCTCCCCTCCAGGCGAGATGAGGCCCATTTCCGCTGAGGCGTCTCGAGGCTGATCACACCTCACCTCTGGCACTTCGAAAGGCTCCTTCACACCCTTGGTGCAAATCAAGAAGTTCCCCGACCTAGCCGTCTCCACTCGAGAGGAATCACGAGGGTCCCGCCCACATCCAGAGGAGCCCCGTTTCCGCCTCGTAGCTCGAGATGAGGGATCCTTTCCCTGCTTCGTCGGGAAAGAGTTCCCGGCATTCCCGTCGCATCTCAATAGGAGGCCCTCTCAACAGGAATGGCGAGAGGAACTCCAGGGTCGTGCCACCATTCCAAGAGTCCCCCAGATGTCTCAGTCCATTCCAGAGAAACCTCTTTTCCCTTCACCGGCTCGTCTTTCACGCCGAGGATCGACTCACACCAAGGTGGCACGTGGCACAGCCCTGTGGGAAAGCCTCGTGGGAAAGCCTCGAGGGACAGCCTCGAGGGAAAGCCACAGATCCCTTGATCCACGTGACAGGAAGCGTGACACTACTGCTGCAGCTCGGGAGGAAAGCGCACGTGCATGCCCCCACTCGAGACGAGGCCTGACTCCCCTGGGGAGACTCAGAAGCACCCCAAGATCCATGGCAACACTGGAGAGGAATCCTCAGGTTCCGGCCCCGACTCCACACAAGGACTGAGGCCCCGGCATGGACGGGAGAGGAATCCCGAGAGGTCCCCTAGCAACTCGCATGGGGACTGGCCTTTCCTGAGGCCACCAGAGCGGGTCCCTGAGGTCCCCGTCGTAACTCGAGAAGACCTGCCGCAACTCGAGAAAATCCAGGAGGTTCTCCCCTCCAGGCGAGATGAGGCCCATTTCCGCTGAGGCGTCTCGAGGCTGATCACACCTCACCTCTGGCACTTCGAAAGGCTCCTTCACACCCTTGGTGCAAATCAAGAAGTTCCCCGACCTAGCCGTCTCCACTCGAGAGGAATCACGAGGGTCCCGCCCACATCCAGAGGAGCCCCGTTTCCGCCTCGTAGCTCGACATGAGGGATCCTTTCCCTGCTTCGTCGGGAAAGAGTTCCCGGCGTTCCCGTCGCATCTCAAGAGGAGGCCCTCTCAACAGGAACGGCGAGAGGAACTCCAGGGTCGTGCCACCATTCCAAGAGTCCCCCAGATGTCTCAGTCCATTCCAGAGGAACCTCTTTTCCCTTCACCGGCTCGTCTTTCACGCCGAGGATCGACTCACACCAAGGTGGCACGTGGCACAGCCCTGTGGGAAAGCCTCGTGGGAAAGCCTCGAGGGACAGCCTCGAGGGAAAGCCACAGATCCCTTGATCCACGTGACAGGAAGCGTGACACTACTGCTGCAGCTCGGGAGGAAAGCGCACGTGCATGCCCCCACTCGAGACGAGGCCTGACTCCCCTGGGGAGACTCAGAAGCACCCCAAGATCCATGGCAACACTGGAGAGGAATCCTCAGGTTCCGGCCCCGACTCCACACAAGGACTGAGGCCCCGGCATGGACGGGAGAGGAATCCCGAGAGGTCCCCTAGCAACTCGCATGGGGACTGGCCTTTCCTGAGGCCACCAGAGCGGGTCCCTGAGGTCCCCGTCGTAACTCGAGAAGACCTGCCGCAACTCGAGAAAATCCAGGAGGTTCTCCCCTCCAGGCGAGATGAGGCCCATTTCCGCTGAGGCGTCTCGAGGCTGATCACACCTCACCTCTGGCACTTCGAAAGGCTCCTTCACACCCTTGGTGCAAATCAAGAAGTTCCCCGACCTAGCCGTCTCCACTCGAGAGGAATCACGAGGGTCCCGCCCACATCCAGAGGAGCCCCGTTTCCGCCTCGTAGCTCGAGATGAGGGATCCTTTCCCTGCTTCGTCGGGAAAGAGTTCCCGGCGTTCCCGTCGCATCTCAAGAGGAGGCCCTCTCAACAGGAACGGCGAGAGGAACTCCAGGGTCGTGCCACCATTCCAAGAGTCCCCCAGATGTCTCAGTCCATTCCAGAGGAACCTCTTTTCCCTTCACCGGCTCGTCTTTCACGCCGAGGATCGACTCACACCAAGGTTGCACGTGGCACAGCCCTGTGGGAAAGCCTCGTGGGAAAGCCTCGAGGGACAGCCTCGAGGGAAAGCCACAGATCCCTTGATCCACGTGACAGGAAGCGTGACACTACTGCTGCAGCTCGGGAGGAAAGCGCACGTGCATGCCCCCACACGAGACGAGGCCTGACTCCCCTGGGGAGACTCAGAAGCACCCCAAGATCCATGGCAACACTGGAGAGGAATCCTCAGGTTCCGGCCCCGACTCCACACAAGGACTGAGGCCCCGGCATGGACGGGAGAGGAATCCCGAGAGGTCCCCTAGCAACTCGCATGGGGACTGGCCTTTCCTGAGGCCACCAGAGCGGGTCCCTGAGGTCCCCGTCGTAACTCGAGAAGACCTGCCGCAACTCGAGAAAATCCAGGAGGTTCTCCCCTCCAGGCGAGATGAGGCCCATTTCCGCTGAGGCGTCTCGAGGCTGATCACACCTCACCTCTGGCACTTCGAAAGGCTCCTTCACACCCTTGGTGCAAATCAAGAAGTTCCCCGACCTAGCCGTCTCCACTCGAGAGGAATCACGAGGGTCCCGCCCACATCCAGAGGAGCCCCGTTTCCGCCTCGTAGCTCGAGATGAGGGATCCTTTCCCTGCTTCGTCGGGAAAGAGTTCCCGGCGTTCCCGTCGCATCTCAAGAGGAGGCCCTCTCAACAGGAACGGCGAGAGGAACTCCAGGGTCGTGCCACCATTCCAAGAGTCCCCCAGATGTCTCAGTCCATTCCAGAGGAACCTCTTTTCCCTTCACCGGCTCGTCTTTCACGCCGAGGATCGACTCACACCAAGGTGGCACGTGGCACAGCCCTGTGGGAAAGCCTCGTGGGAAAGCCTCGAGGGACAGCCTCGAGTGAAAGCCACAGATCCCTTGATCCACGTGACAGGAAGCGTGACACTACTGCTGCAGCTCGGGAGGAAAGCGCACGTGCATGCCCCCACTCGAGACGAGGCCTGACTCCCCTGGGGAGACTCAGAAGCACCCCAAGATCCATGGCAACACTGGAGAGGAATCCTCAGGTTCCGGCCCCGACTCCACACAAGGACTGAGGCCCCGGCATGGACGGGAGAGGAATCCCGAGAGGTCCCCTAGCAACTCGCATGGGGACTGGCCTTTCCTGAGGCCACCAGAGCGGGTCCCTGAGGTCCCCGTCGTAACTCGAGAAGACCTGCCGCAACTCGAGAAAATCCAGGAGGTTCTCCCCTCCAGGCGAGATGAGGCCCATTTCCGCTGAGGCGTCTCGAGGCTGATCACACCTCACCTCTGGCACTTCGAAAGGCTCCTTCACACCCTTGGTGCAAATCAAGAAGTTCCCCGACCTAGCCGTCTCCACTCGAGAGGAATCACGAGGGTCCCGCCCACATCCAGAGGAGCCCCGTTTCCGCCTCGTAGCTCGAGATGAGGGATCCTTTCCCTGCTTCGTCGGGAAAGAGTTCCCGGCCTTCCCGTCGCATCTCAAGAGGAGGCCCTCTCAACAGGAACGGCGAGAGGAACTCCAGGGTCGTGCCACCATTCCAAGAGTCCCCCAGATGTCTCAGTCCATTCCAGAGGAACCTCTTTTCCCTTCACCGGCTTGTCTTTCACGCCGAGGATCGACTCACACCAAGGTGGCACGTGGCACAGCCCTGTGGGAAAGCCTCGTGGGAAAGCCTCGAGGGACAGCCTCGAGGGAAAGCCACAGATCCCTTGATCCACGTGACAGGAAGCGTGACACTACTGCTGCAGCTCGGGAGGAAAGCGCACGTGCATGCCCCCACTCGAGACGAGGCCTGACTCCCCTGGGGAGACTCAGAAGCACCCCAAGATCCATGGCAACACTGGAGAGGAATCCTGAGGTTCCGGCCCCGACTCCACACAAGGACTGAGGCCCCGGCATGGACGGGAGAGGAATCCCGAGAGGTCCCCTAGCAACTCGCATGGGGACTGGCCTTTCCTGAGGCCACCAGAGCGGGTCCCTGAGGTCCCCGTCGTAACTCGAGAAGACCTGCCGCAACTCGAGAAAATCCAGGAGGTTCTCCCCTCCAGGCGAGATGAGGCCCATTTCCGCTGAGGCGTCTCGAGGCTGATCACACCTCACCTCTGGCACTTCGAAAGGCTCCTTCACACCCTTGGTGCAAATCAAGAAGTTCCCCGACCTAGCCGTCTCCACTCGAGAGGAATCACGAGGGTCCCGCCCACATCCAGAGGAGCCCCGTTTCCGCCTCGTAGCTCGAGATGAGGGATCCTTTCCGTGCTTCGTCGGGAAAGAGTTCCCGGCATTCCCGTCGCATCTCAATAGGAGACCCTCTCAACAGGAATGGCGAGAGGAACTCCAGGGTCGTGCCACCATTCCAAGAGTCCCCCAGATGTCTCAGTCCATTCCAGAGGAACCTCTTTTCCCTTCACCGGCTCGTCTTTCACGCCGAGGATCGACTCACACCAAGGTGGCACGTGGCACAGCCCTGTGGGAAAGCCTCGTGGGAAAGCCTCGAGGGACAGCCTCGAGGGAAAGCCACAGATCCCTTGATCCACGTGACAGGAAGCGTGACACTACTGCTGCAGCTCGGGAGGAAAGCGCACGTGCATGCCCCCACTCGAGACGAGGCCTGACTCCCCTGGGGAGACTCAGAAGCACCCCAAGATCCATGGCAACACTGGAGAGGAATCCTCAGGTTCCGGCCCCGACTCCACACAAGGACTGAGGCCCCGGCATGGACGGGAGAGGAATCCCGAGAGGTCCCCTAGCAACTCGCATGGGGACTGGCCTTTCCTGAGGCCACCAGAGCGGGTCCCTGAGGTCCCCGTCGTAACTCGAGAAGACCTGCCGCAACTCGAGAAAATCCAGGAGGTTCTCCCCTCCAGGCGAGATGAGGCCCATTTCCGCTGAGGCGTCTCGAGGCTGATCACACCTCACCTCTGGCACTTCGAAAGGCTCCTTCACACCCTTGGTGCAAATCAAGAAGTTCCCCGACCTAGCCGTCTCCACTCGAGAGGAATCACGAGGGTCCCGCCCACATCCAGAGGAGCCCCGTTTCCGCCTCGTAGCTCGACATGAGGGATCCTTTCCCTGCTTCGTCGGGAAAGAGTTCCCGGCGTTCCCGTCGCATCTCAAGAGGAGGCCCTCTCAACAGGAACGGCGAGAGGAACTCCAGGGTCGTGCCACCATTCCAAGAGTCCCCCAGATGTCTCAGTCCATTCCAGAGGAACCTCTTTTCCCTTCACCGGCTCGTCTTTCACGCCGAGGATCGACTCACACCAAGGTGGCACGTGGCACAGCCCTGTGGGAAAGCCTCGTGGGAAAGCCTCGAGGGACAGCCTCGAGGGAAAGCCACAGATCCCTTGATCCACGTGACAGGAAGCGTGACACTACTGCTGCAGCTCGGGAGGAAAGCGCACGTGCATGCCCCCACTCGAGACGAGGCCTGACTCCCCTGGGGAGACTCAGAAGCACCCCAAGATCCATGGCAACACTGGAGAGGAATCCTCAGGTTCCGGCCCCGACTCCACACAAGGACTGAGGCCCCGGCATGGACGGGAGAGGAATCCCGAGAGGTCCCCTAGCAACTCGCATGGGGACTGGCCTTTCCTGAGGCCACCAGAGCGGGTCCCTGAGGTCCCCGTCGTAACTCGAGAAGACCTGCCGCAACTCGAGAAAATCCAGGAGGTTCTCCCCTCCAGGCGAGATGAGGCCCATTTCCGCTGAGGCGTCTCGAGGCTGATCACACCTCACCTCTGGCACTTCGAAAGGCTCCTTCACACCCTTGGTGCAAATCAAGAAGTTCCCCGACCTAGCCGTCTCCACTCGAGAGGAATCACGAGGGTCCCGCCCACATCCAGAGGAGCCCCGTTTCCGCCTCGTAGCTCGAGATGAGGGATCCTTTCCCTGCTTCGTCGGGAAAGAGTTCCCGGCGTTCCCGTCGCATCTCAAGAGGAGGCCCTCTCAACAGGAACGGCGAGAGGAACTCCAGGGTCGTGCCACCATTCCAAGAGTCCCCCAGATGTCTCAGTCCATTCCAGAGGAACCTCTTTTCCCTTCACCGGCTCGTCTTTCACGCCGAGGATCGACTCACACCAAGGTGGCACGTGGCACAGCCCTGTGGGAAAGCCTCGTGGGAAAGCCTCGAGGGACAGCCTCGAGGGAAAGCCACAGATCCCTTGATCCACGTGACAGGAAGCGTGACACTACTGCTGCAGCTCGGGAGGAAAGCGCACGTGCATGCCCCCACACGAGACGAGGCCTGACTCCCCTGGGGAGACTCAGAAGCACCCCAAGATCCATGGCAACACTGGAGAGGAATCCTCAGGTTCCGGCCCCGACTCCACACAAGGACTGAGGCCCCGGCATGGACGGGAGAGGAATCCCGAGAGGTCCCCTAGCAACTCGCATGGGGACTGGCCTTTCCTGAGGCCACCAGAGCGGGTCCCTGAGGTCCCCGTCGTAACTCGAGAAGACCTGCCGCAACTCGAGAAAATCCAGGAGGTTCTCCCCTCCAGGCGAGATGAGGCCCATTTCCGCTGAGGCGTCTCGAGGCTGATCACACCTCACCTCTGGCACTTCGAAAGGCTCCTTCACACCCTTGGTGCAAATCAAGAAGTTCCCCGACCTAGCCGTCTCCACTCGAGAGGAATCACGAGGGTCCCGCCCACATCCAGAGGAGCCCCGTTTCCGCCTCGTAGCTCGAGATGAGGGATCCTTTCCCTGCTTCGTCGGGAAAGAGTTCCCGGCGTTCCCGTCGCATCTCAAGAGGAGGCCCTCTCAACAGGAACGGCGAGAGGAACTCCAGGGTCGTGCCACCATTCCAAGAGTCCCCCAGATGTCTCAGTCCATTCCAGAGGAACCTCTTTTCCCTTCACCGGCTCGTCTTTCACGCCGAGGATCGACTCACACCAAGGTGGCACGTGGCACAGCCCTGTGGGAAAGCCTCGTGGGAAAGCCTCGAGGGACAGCCTCGAGTGAAAGCCACAGATCCCTTGATCCACGTGACAGGAAGCGTGACACTACTGCTGCAGCTCGGGAGGAAAGCGCACGTGCATGCCCCCACTCGAGACGAGGCCTGACTCCCCTGGGGAGACTCAGAAGCACCCCAAGATCCATGGCAACACTGGAGAGGAATCCTCAGGTTCCGGCCCCGACTCCACACAAGGACTGAGGCCCCGGCATGGACGGGAGAGGAATCCCGAGAGGTCCCCTAGCAACTCGCATGGGGACTGGCCTTTCCTGAGGCCACCAGAGCGGGTCCCTGAGGTCCCCGTCGTAACTCGAGAAGACCTGCCGCAACTCGAGAAAATCCAGGAGGTTCTCCCCTCCAGGCGAGATGAGGCCCATTTCCGCTGAGGCGTCTCGAGGCTGATCACACCTCACCTCTGGCACTTCGAAAGGCTCCTTCACACCCTTGGTGCAAATCAAGAAGTTCCCCGACCTAGCCGTCTCCACTCGAGAGGAATCACGAGGGTCCCGCCCACATCCAGAGGAGCCCCGTTTCCGCCTCGTAGCTCGAGATGAGGGATCCTTTCCCTGCTTCGTCGGGAAAGAGTTCCCGGCCTTCCCGTCGCATCTCAAGAGGAGGCCCTCTCAACAGGAACGGCGAGAGGAACTCCAGGGTCGTGCCACCATTCCAAGAGTCCCCCAGATGTCTCAGTCCATTCCAGAGGAACCTCTTTTCCCTTCACCGGCTTGTCTTTCACGCCGAGGATCGACTCACACCAAGGTGGCACGTGGCACAGCCCTGTGGGAAAGCCTCGTGGGAAAGCCTCGAGGGACAGCCTCGAGGGAAAGCCACAGATCCCTTGATCCACGTGACAGGAAGCGTGACACTACTGCTGCAGCTCGGGAGGAAAGCGCACGTGCATGCCCCCACTCGAGACGAGGCCTGACTCCCCTGGGGAGACTCAGAAGCACCCCAAGATCCATGGCAACACTGGAGAGGAATCCTCAGGTTCCGGCCCCGACTCCACACAAGGACTGAGGCCCCGGCATGGACGGGAGAGGAATCCCGAGAGGTCCCCTAGCAACTCGCATGGGGACTGGCCTTTCCTGAGGCCACCAGAGCGGGTCCCTGAGGTCCCCGTCGTAACTCGAGAAGACCTGCCGCAACTCGAGAAAATCCAGGAGGTTCTCCCCTCCAGGCGAGATGAGGCCCATTTCCGCTGAGGCGTCTCGAGGCTGATCACACCTCACCTCTGGCACTTCGAAAGGCTCCTTCACACCCTTGGTGCAAATCAAGAAGTTCCCCGACCTAGCCGTCTCCACTCGAGAGGAATCACGAGGGTCCCGCCCACATCCAGAGGAGCCCCGTTTCCGCCTCGTAGCTCGAGATGAGGGATCCTTTCCGTGCTTCGTCGGGAAAGAGTTCCCGGCATTCCCGTCGCATCTCAATAGGAGACCCTCTCAACAGGAATGGCGAGAGGAACTCCAGGGTCGTGCCACCATTCCAAGAGTCCCCCAGATGTCTCAGTCCATTCCAGAGGAACCTCTTTTCCCTTCACCGGCTCGTCTTTCACGCCGAGGATCGACTCACACCAAGGTGGCACGTGGCACAGCCCTGTGGGAAAGCCTCGTGGGAAAGCCTCGAGGGACAGCCTCGAGGGAAAGCCACAGATCCCTTGATCCACGTGACAGGAAGCGTGACACTACTGCTGCAGCTCGGGAGGAAAGCGCACGTGCATGCCCCCACTCGAGACGAGGCCTGACTCCCCTGGGGAGACTCAGAAGCACCCCAAGATCCATGGCAACACTGGAGAGGAATCCTCAGGTTCCGGCCCCGACTCCACACAAGGACTGAGGCCCCGGCATGGACGGGAGAGGAATCCCGAGAGGTCCCCTAGCAACTCGCATGGGGACTGGCCTTTCCTGAGGCCACCAGAGCGGGTCCCTGAGGTCCCCGTCGTAACTCGAGAAGACCTGCCGCAACTCGAGAAAATCCAGGAGGTTCTCCCCTCCAGGCGAGATGAGGCCCATTTCCGCTGAGGCGTCTCGAGGCTGATCACACCTCACCTCTGGAACTTCGAAAGGCTCCTTCACACCCTTGGTGCAAATCAAGAAATTCCCCGACCTAGCCGTCTCCACTCGAGAGGAATCACGAGGGTCCCGCCCACATCCAGAGGAGCCCCGTTTCCGCCTCGTAGCTCGAGATGAGGGATCCTTTCCCTGCTTCGTCGGGAAAGAGTTCCCGGCGTTCCCGTCGCATCTCAAGAGGAGGCCCTCTCAACAGGAACGGCGAGAGGAACTCCAGGGTCGTGCCACCATTCCAAGAGTCCCCCAGATGTCTCAGTCCATTCCAGAGGAACCTCTTTTCCCTTCACCGGCTCGTCTTTCACGCCGAGGATCGACTCACACCAAGGTGGCACGTGGCACAGCCCTGTGGGAAAGCCTCGTGGGAAAGCCTCGAGGGACAGCCTCGAGGGAAAGCCACAGATCCCTTGATCCACGTGACAGGAAGCGTGACACTACTGCTGCAGCTCGGGAGGAAAGCGCACGTGCATGCCCCCACTCGAGACGAGGCCTGACTCCCCTGGGGAGACTCAGAAGCACCCCAAGATCCATGGCAACACTGGAGAGGAATCCTCAGGTTCCGGCCCCGACTCCACACAAGGACTGAGGCCCCGGCATGGACGGGAGAGGAA
Source organism: Budorcas taxicolor (assembly GCF_023091745.1). Lineage (NCBI taxonomy): Eukaryota > Metazoa > Chordata > Mammalia > Artiodactyla > Bovidae > Budorcas > Budorcas taxicolor. Next base: position 61,573 of record NW_026292211.1, on the reverse strand, counting down.
TCCCGAGAGGTCCCCTAGCAACTCGCATGGGGACTGGCCTTTCCTGAGGCCACCAGAGCGGGTCCCTGAGGTCCCCGTCGTAACTCGAGAAGACCTGCCGCAACTCGAGAAAATCCAGGAGGTTCTCCCCTCCAGGCGAGATGAGGCCCATTTCCGCTGAGGCGTCTCGAGGCTGATCACACCTCACCTCTGGCACTTCGAAAGGCTCCTTCACACCCTTGGTGCAAATCAAGAAGTTCCCCGACCTAGCCGTCTCCACTCAAGAGGAATCACGAGGGTCCCGCCCACATCCAGAGGAGCCCCGTTTCCGCCTCGTAGCTCGAGATGAGGGATCCTTTCCCTGCTTCGTCGGGAAAGAGTTCCCGGCATTCCCGTCGCATCTCAAGAGGAGGCCCTCTCAACAGGAACGGCGAGAGGAACTCCAGGGTCGTGCCACCATTCCAAGAGTCCCCCAGATGTCTCAGTCCATTCCAGAGGAACCTCTTTTCCCTTCACCGGCTCGTCTTTCACGCCGAGGATCGACTCACACCAAGGTGGCACGTGGCACAGCCCTGTGGGAAAGCCTCGTGGGAAAGCCTCAAGGGACAGCCTCGAGGGAAAGCCACAGATCCCTTGATCCACGTGACAGGAAGCGTGACACTACTGCTGCAGCTCGGGAGGAAAGCGCACGTGCATGCCCCCACTCGAGACGAGGCCTGACTCCCCTGGGGAGACTCAGAAGCACCCCAAGATCCATGGCAACACTGGAGAGGAATCCTCAGGTTCCGGCCCGACTCCACACAAGGACTGAGGCCCCGGCATGGACGGGAGAGGAATCCCGAGAGGTCCCCTAGCAACTCGCATGGGGACTGGCCTTTCCTGAGGCCACCAGAGCGGGTCCCTGAGGTCCCCGTCGTAACTCGAGAAGACCTGCCGCAACTCGAGAAAATCCAGGAGGTTCTCCCCTCCAGGCGAGATGAGGCCCATTTCCGCTGAGGCGTCTCGAGGCTGATCACACCTCACCTCTGGCACTTCGAAAGGCTCCTTCACACCCTTGGTGCAAATCAAGAAGTTCCCCGACCTAGCCGTCTCCACTCGAGAGGAATCCCGAGGGTCCCGCCCACATCCAGAGGAGCCCCGTTTCCGCCTCGTAGCTCGAGATGAGGGATCCTTTCCCTGCTTCGTCGGGAAAGAGTTCCCGGCATTCCCGTCGCATCTCAAGAGGAGGCCCTCTCAACAGGAATGGCGAGAGGAACTCCAGGGTCGTGCCACCATTCCAAGAGTCCCCCAGATGTCTCAGTCCATTCCAGAGGAACCTCTTTTCCCTTCACCGGCTCGTCTTTCACGCCGAGGATCGACTCACACCAAGGTGGCACGTGGCACAGCCCTGTGGGAAAGCCTCGTGGGAAAGCCTCGAGGGACAGCCTCGAGGGAAAGCCACAGATCCCTTGATCCACGTGACAGGAAGCGTGACACTACTGCTGCAGCTCGGGAGGAAAGCGCACGTGCATGCCCCCACTCGAGACGAGGCCTGACTCCCCTGGGGAGACTCAGAAGCACCCCAAGATCCATGGCAACACTGGAGAGGAATCCTCAGGTTCCGGCCCCGACTCCACACAAGGACTGAGGCCCCGGCATGGACGGGAGAGGAATCCCGAGAGGTCTCCTAGCAACTCGCATGGGGACTGGCCTTTCCTGAGGCCACCAGAGCGGGTCCCTGAGGTCCCCGTCATAACTCGAGAAGACCTGCCGCAACTCGAGAAAATCCAGGAGGTTCTCCCCTCCAGGCGAGATGAGGCCCATTTCCGCTGAGGCGTCTCGAGGCTGATCACACCTCACCTCTGGAACTTCGAAAGGGTCCTTCACACCCTTGGTGCAAATCAAGAAGTTCCCCGACCTAGCCGTCTCCACTCGAGAGGAATCACGAGGGTCCCGCCCACATCCAGAGGAGCCCCGTTTCCGCCTCGTAGCTCGAGATGAGGGATCCTTTCCCTGCTTCGTCGGGAAAGAGTTCCCGGCGTTCCCGTCGCATCTCAAGAGGAGGCCCTCTCAACAGGAACGGCGAGAGGACTCCAGGGTCGTGCCACCATTCCAAGAGTCCCCCAGATGTCTCAGTCCATTCCAGAGGAACCTCTTTTCCCTTCACCGGCTCGTCTTTCACGCCGAGGATCGACTCACACCAAGGTGGCACGTGGCACAGCCCTGTGGGAAAGCCTCGTGGGAAAGCCTCGAGGGACAGCCTCGAGGGAAAGCCACAGATCCCTTGATCCACGTGACAGGAAGCGTGACACTACTGCTGCAGCTCGGTAGGAAAGCGCACGTGCATGCGCCCACTCGAGACGAGGCCTGACTCCCCTGGGGAGACTCAGAAGCACCCCAAGATCCATGGCAACACTGGAGAGGAATCCTCAGGTTCCGGCCCCGACTCCACACAAGGACTGAGGCCCCGGCATGGACGGGAGAGGAATCCCGAGAGGTCCCCTAGCAACTCGCATGGGGACTGGCCTTTCCTGAGGCCACCAGAGCGGGTCCCTGAGGTCCCCGTCGTAACTCGAGAAGACCTGCCGCAACTCGAGAAAATCCAGGAGGTTCTCCCCTCCAGGCGAGATGAGGCCCATTTCCGCTGAGGCGTCTCGAGGCTGATCACACCTCACCTCTGGCACTTCGAAAGGCTCCTTCACACCCTTGGTGCAAATCAAGAAGTTCCCCGACCTAGCCGTCTCCACTCGAGAGGAATCACGAGGGTCCCGCCCACATCCAGAGGAGCCCCGTTTCCGCCTCGTAGCTCGAGATGAGGGATCCTTTCCCTGCTTCGTCGGGAAAGAGTTCCCGGCGTTCCCGTCGCATTTCAAGAGGAGGCCCTCTCAACAGGAACGGCGAGAGGAACTCCAGGGTCGTGCCACCATTCCAAGAGTCCCCCAGATGTCTCAGTCCATTCCAGAGGAACCTCTTTTCCCTTCACCGGCTCGTCTTTCACGCCGAGGATCGACTCACACCAAGGTGGCACGTGGCACAGCCCTGTGGGAAAGCCTCGTGGGAAAGCCTCGAGGGACAGCCTCGAGTGAAAGCCACAGATCCCTTGATCCACGTGACAGGAAGCGTGACACTACTGCTGCAGCTCGGGAGGAAAGCGCACGTGCATGCCCCCACTCGAGACGAGGCCTGACTCCCCTGGGGAGACTCAGAAGCACCCCAAGATCCATGGCAACACTGGAGAGGAATCCTCAGGTTCCGGCCCCGACTCCACACAAGGACTGAGGCCCCGGCATGGACGGGAGAGGAATCCCGAGAGGTCCCCTAGCAACTCGCATGGGGACTGGCCTTTCCTGAGGCCACCAGAGCGGGTCCCTGAGGTCCCCGTCGTAACTCGAGAAGACCTGCCGCAACTCGAGAAAATCCAGGAGGTTCTCCCCTCCAGGCGAGATGAGGCCCATTTCCGCTGAGGCGTCTCGAGGCTGATCACACCTCACCTCTGGCACTTCGAAAGGCTCCTTCACACCCTTGGTGCAAATCAAGAAGTTCCCCGACCTAGCCGTCTCCACTCGAGAGGAATCACGAGGGTCCCGCCCACATCCAGAGGAGCCCCGTTTCCGCCTCGTAGCTCGAGATGAGGGATCCTTTCCCTGCTTCGTCGGGAAAGAGTTCCCGGCCTTCCCGTCGCATCTCAAGAGGAGGCCCTCTCAACAGGAACGGCGAGAGGAACTCCAGGGTCGTGCCACCATTCCAAGAGTCCCCCAGATGTCTCAGTCCATTCCAGAGGAACCTCTTTTCCCTTCACCGGCTTGTCTTTCACGCCGAGGATCGACTCACACCAAGGTGGCACGTGGCACAGCCCTGTGGGAAAGCCTCGTGGGAAAGCCTCGAGGGACAGCCTCGAGGGAAAGCCACAGATCCCTTGATCCACGTGACAGGAAGCGTGACACTACTGCTGCAGCTCGGGAGGAAAGCGCACGTGCATGCCCCCACTCGAGACGAGGCCTGACTCCCCTGGGGAGACTCAGAAGCACCCCAAGATCCATGGCAACACTGGAGAGGAATCCTCAGGTTCCGGCCCCGACTCCACACAAGGACTGAGGCCCCGGCATGGACGGGAGAGGAATCCCGAGAGGTCCCCTAGCAACTCGCATGGGGACTGGCCTTTCCTGAGGCCACCAGAGCGGGTCCCTGAGGTCCCCGTCGTAACTCGAGAAGACCTGCCGCAACTCGAGAAAATCCAGGAGGTTCTCCCCTCCAGGCGAGATGAGGCCCATTTCCGCTGAGGCGTCTCGAGGCTGATCACACCTCACCTCTGGCACTTCGAAAGGCTCCTTCACACCCTTGGTGCAAATCAAGAAGTTCCCCGACCTAGCCGTCTCCACTCGAGAGGAATCACGAGGGTCCCGCCCACATCCAGAGGAGCCCCGTTTCCGCCTCGTAGCTCGAGATGAGGGATCCTTTCCGTGCTTCGTCGGGAAAGAGTTCCCGGCATTCCCGTCGCATCTCAAGAGGAGGCCCTCTCAAGAGGAACGGCGAGAGGAACTCCAGGGTCGTGCCACCATTCCAAGAGTCCCCCAGATGTCTCAGTCCATTCCAGAGGAACCTCTTTTCCCTTCACCGGCTCGTCTTTCACGCCGAGGATCGACTCACACCAAGGTGGCACGTGGCACAGCCCTGTGGGAAAGCCTCGTGGGAAAGCCTCGAGGGACAGCCTCGAGGGAAAGCCACAGATCCCTTGATCCACGTGACAGGAAGCGTGACACTACTGCTGCAGCTCGGGAGGAAAGCGCACGTGCATGCCCCCACTCGAGACGAGGCCTGACTCCCCTGGGGAGACTCAGAAGCACCCCAAGATCCATGGCAACACTGGAGAGGAATCCTCAGGTTCCGGCCCCGACTCCACACAAGGACTGAGGCCCCGGCATGGACGGGAGAGGAATCCCGAGAGGTCCCCTAGCAACTCGCATGGGGACTGGCCTTTCCTGAGGCCACCAGAGCGGGTCCCTGAGGTCCCCGTCGTAACTCGAGAAGACCTGCCGCAACTCGAGAAAATCCAGGAGGTTCTCCCCTCCAGGCGAGATGAGGCCCATTTCCGCTGAGGCGTCTCGAGGCTGATCACACCTCACCTCTGGAACTTCGAAAGGCTCCTTCACACCCTTGGTGCAAATCAAGAAATTCCCCGACCTAGCCGTCTCCACTCGAGAGGAATCACGAGGGTCCCGCCCACATCCAGAGGAGCCCCGTTTCCGCCTCGTAGCTCGAGATGAGGGATCCTTTCCCTGCTTCGTCGGGAAAGAGTTCCCGGCGTTCCCGTCGCATCTCAAGAGGAGGCCCTCTCAACAGGAACGGCGAGAGGAACTCCAGGGTCGTGCCACCATTCCAAGAGTCCCCCAGATGTCTCAGTCCATTCCAGAGGAACCTCTTTTCCCTTCACCGGCTCGTCTTTCACGCCGAGGATCGACTCACACCAAGGTGGCACGTGGCACAGCCCTGTGGGAAAGCCTCGTGGGAAAGCCTCGAGGGACAGCCTCGAGGGAAAGCCACAGATCCCTTGATCCACGTGACAGGAAGCGTGACACTACTGCTGCAGCTCGGGAGGAAAGCGCACGTGCATGCCCCCACTCGAGACGAGGCCTGACTCCCCTGGGGAGACTCAGAAGCACCCCAAGATCCATGGCAACACTGGAGAGGAATCCTCAGGTTCCGGCCCCGACTCCACACAAGGACTGAGGCCCCGGCATGGACGGGAGAGGAATCCCGAGAGGTCCCCTAGCAACTCGCATGGGGACTGGCCTTTCCTGAGGCCACCAGAGCGGGTCCCTGAGGTCCCCGTCGTAACTCGAGAAGACCTGCCGCAACTCGAGAAAATCCAGGAGGTTCTCCCCTCCAGGCGAGATGAGGCCCATTTCCGCTGAGGCGTCTCGAGGCTGATCACACCTCACCTCTGGCACTTCGAAAGGCTCCTTCACACCCTTGGTGCAAATCAAGAAGTTCCCCGACCTAGCCGTCTCCACTCAAGAGGAATCACGAGGGTCCCGCCCACATCCAGAGGAGCCCCGTTTCCGCCTCGTAGCTCGAGATGAGGGATCCTTTCCCTGCTTCGTCGGGAAAGAGTTCCCGGCATTCCCGTCGCATCTCAAGAGGAGGCCCTCTCAACAGGAACGGCGAGAGGAACTCCAGGGTCGTGCCACCATTCCAAGAGTCCCCCAGATGTCTCAGTCCATTCCAGAGGAACCTCTTTTCCCTTCACCGGCTCGTCTTTCACGCCGAGGATCGACTCACACCAAGGTGGCACGTGGCACAGCCCTGTGGGAAAGCCTCGTGGGAAAGCCTCAAGGGACAGCCTCGAGGGAAAGCCACAGATCCCTTGATCCACGTGACAGGAAGCGTGACACTACTGCTGCAGCTCGGGAGGAAAGCGCACGTGCATGCCCCCACTCGAGACGAGGCCTGACTCCCCTGGGGAGACTCAGAAGCACCCCAAGATCCATGGCAACACTGGAGAGGAATCCTCAGGTTCCGGCCCGACTCCACACAAGGACTGAGGCCCCGGCATGGACGGGAGAGGAATCCCGAGAGGTCCCCTAGCAACTCGCATGGGGACTGGCCTTTCCTGAGGCCACCAGAGCGGGTCCCTGAGGTCCCCGTCGTAACTCGAGAAGACCTGCCGCAACTCGAGAAAATCCAGGAGGTTCTCCCCTCCAGGCGAGATGAGGCCCATTTCCGCTGAGGCGTCTCGAGGCTGATCACACCTCACCTCTGGCACTTCGAAAGGCTCCTTCACACCCTTGGTGCAAATCAAGAAGTTCCCCGACCTAGCCGTCTCCACTCGAGAGGAATCCCGAGGGTCCCGCCCACATCCAGAGGAGCCCCGTTTCCGCCTCGTAGCTCGAGATGAGGGATCCTTTCCCTGCTTCGTCGGGAAAGAGTTCCCGGCATTCCCGTCGCATCTCAAGAGGAGGCCCTCTCAACAGGAATGGCGAGAGGAACTCCAGGGTCGTGCCACCATTCCAAGAGTCCCCCAGATGTCTCAGTCCATTCCAGAGGAACCTCTTTTCCCTTCACCGGCTCGTCTTTCACGCCGAGGATCGACTCACACCAAGGTGGCACGTGGCACAGCCCTGTGGGAAAGCCTCGTGGGAAAGCCTCGAGGGACAGCCTCGAGGGAAAGCCACAGATCCCTTGATCCACGTGACAGGAAGCGTGACACTACTGCTGCAGCTCGGGAGGAAAGCGCACGTGCATGCCCCCACTCGAGACGAGGCCTGACTCCCCTGGGGAGACTCAGAAGCACCCCAAGATCCATGGCAACACTGGAGAGGAATCCTCAGGTTCCGGCCCCGACTCCACACAAGGACTGAGGCCCCGGCATGGACGGGAGAGGAATCCCGAGAGGTCTCCTAGCAACTCGCATGGGGACTGGCCTTTCCTGAGGCCACCAGAGCGGGTCCCTGAGGTCCCCGTCATAACTCGAGAAGACCTGCCGCAACTCGAGAAAATCCAGGAGGTTCTCCCCTCCAGGCGAGATGAGGCCCATTTCCGCTGAGGCGTCTCGAGGCTGATCACACCTCACCTCTGGAACTTCGAAAGGGTCCTTCACACCCTTGGTGCAAATCAAGAAGTTCCCCGACCTAGCCGTCTCCACTCGAGAGGAATCACGAGGGTCCCGCCCACATCCAGAGGAGCCCCGTTTCCGCCTCGTAGCTCGAGATGAGGGATCCTTTCCCTGCTTCGTCGGGAAAGAGTTCCCGGCGTTCCCGTCGCATCTCAAGAGGAGGCCCTCTCAACAGGAACGGCGAGAGGACTCCAGGGTCGTGCCACCATTCCAAGAGTCCCCCAGATGTCTCAGTCCATTCCAGAGGAACCTCTTTTCCCTTCACCGGCTCGTCTTTCACGCCGAGGATCGACTCACACCAAGGTGGCACGTGGCACAGCCCTGTGGGAAAGCCTCGTGGGAAAGCCTCGAGGGACAGCCTCGAGGGAAAGCCACAGATCCCTTGATCCACGTGACAGGAAGCGTGACACTACTGCTGCAGCTCGGTAGGAAAGCGCACGTGCATGCGCCCACTCGAGACGAGGCCTGACTCCCCTGGGGAGACTCAGAAGCACCCCAAGATCCATGGCAACACTGGAGAGGAATCCTCAGGTTCCGGCCCCGACTCCACACAAGGACTGAGGCCCCGGCATGGACGGGAGAGGAATCCCGAGAGGTCCCCTAGCAACTCGCATGGGGACTGGCCTTTCCTGAGGCCACCAGAGCGGGTCCCTGAGGTCCCCGTCGTAACTCGAGAAGACCTGCCGCAACTCGAGAAAATCCAGGAGGTTCTCCCCTCCAGGCGAGATGAGGCCCATTTCCGCTGAGGCGTCTCGAGGCTGATCACACCTCACCTCTGGCACTTCGAAAGGCTCCTTCACACCCTTGGTGCAAATCAAGAAGTTCCCCGACCTAGCCGTCTCCACTCGAGAGGAATCACGAGGGTCCCGCCCACATCCAGAGGAGCCCCGTTTCCGCCTCGTAGCTCGAGATGAGGGATCCTTTCCCTGCTTCGTCGGGAAAGAGTTCCCGGCGTTCCCGTCGCATCTCAAGAGGAGGCCCTCTCAACAGGAACGGCGAGAGGAACTCCAGGGTCGTGCCACCATTCCAAGAGTCCCCCAGATGTCTCAGTCCATTCCAGAGGAACCTCTTTTCCCTTCACCGGCTCGTCTTTCACGCCGAGGATCGACTCACACCAAGGTGGCACGTGGCACAGCCCTGTGGGAAAGCCTCGTGGGAAAGCCTCGAGGGACAGCCTCGAGGGAAAGCCACAGATCCCTTGATCCACGTGACAGGAAGCGTGACACTACTGCTGCAGCTCGGGAGGAAAGCGCACGTGCATGCCCCCACTGGAGACGAGGCCTGACTCCCCTGGGGAGACTCAGAAGCACCCCAAGATCCATGGCAACACTGGAGAGGAATCCTCAGGTTACGGCCCCGACTCCACACAAGGACTGAGGCCCCGGCATGGACGGGAGAGGAATCCCGAGAGGTCCCCTAGCAACTCGCATGGGGACTGGCCTTTCCTGAGGCCACCAGAGCGGGTCCCTGAGGTCCCCGTCGTAACTCGAGAAGACCTGCCGCAACTCGAGAAAATCCAGGAGGTTCTCCCCTCCAGGCGAGATGAGGCCCATTTCCGCTGAGGCGTCTCGAGGCTGATCACACCTCACCTCTGGCACTTCGAAAGGCTCCTTCACACCCTTGGTGCAAATCAAGAAGTTCCCCGACCTAGCCGTCTCCACTCGAGAGGAATCCCGAGGGTCCCGCCCACATCCAGAGGAGCCCCGTTTCCGCCTCGTAGCTCGAGATGAGGGATCCTTTCCCTGCTTCGTCGGGAAAGAGTTCCCGGCATTCCCGTCGCATCTCAAGAGGAGGCCCTCTCAACAGGAATGGCGAGAGGAACTCCAGGGTCGTGCCACCATTCCAAGAGTCCCCCAGATGTCTCAGTCCATTCCAGAGGAACCTCTTTTCCCTTCACCGGCTCGTCTTTCACGCCGAGGATCGACTCACACCAAGGTGGCACGTGGCACAGCCCTGTGGGAAAGCCTCGTGGGAAAGCCTCGAGGGACAGCCTCGAGGGAAAGCCACAGATCCCTTGATCCACGTGACAGGAAGCGTGACACTACTGCTGCAGCTCGGGAGGAAAGCGCACGTGCATGCCCCCACTCGAGACGAGGCCTGACTCCCCTGGGGAGACTCAGAAGCACCCCAAGATCCATGGCAACACTGGAGAGGAATCCTCAGGTTCCGGCCCCGACTCCACACAAGGACTGAGGCCCCGGCATGGACGGGAGAGGAATCCCGAGAGGTCCCCTAGCAACTCGCATGGGGACTGGCCTTTCCTGAGGCCACCAGAGCGGGTCCCTGAGGTCCCCGTCGTAACTCGAGAAGACCTGCCGCAACTCGAGAAAATCCAGGAGGTTCTCCCCTCCAGGCGAGATGAGGCCCATTTCCGCTGAGGCGTCTCGAGGCTGATCACACCTCACCTCTGGCACTTCGAAAGGCTCCTTCACACCCTTGGTGCAAATCAAGAAGTTCCCCGACCTAGCCGTCTCCACTCGAGAGGAATCACGAGGGTCCCGCCCACATCCAGAGGAGCCCCGTTTCCGCCTCGTAGCTCGAGATGAGGGATCCTTTCCGTGCTTCGTCGGGAAAGAGTTCCCGGCATTCCCGTCGCATCTCAATAGGAGGCCCTCTCAACAGGAATGGCGAGAGGAACTCCAGGGTCGTGCCACCATTCCAAGAGTCCCCCAGATGTCTCAGTCCATTCCAGAGGAACCTCTTTTCCCTTCACCGGCTCGTCTTTCACGCCGAGGATCGACTCACACCAAGGTGGCACGTGGCACAGCCCTGTGGGAAAGCCTCGTGGGAAAGCCTCGAGGGACAGCCTCGAGGGAAAGCCACAGATCCCTTGATCCACGTGACAGGAAGCGTGACACTACTGCTGCAGCTCGGGAGGAAAGCGCACGTGCATGCCCCCACTCGAGACGAGGCCTGACTCCCCTGGGGAGACTCAGAAGCACCCCAAGATCCATGGCAACACTGGAGAGGAATCCTCAGGTTCCGGCCCCGACTCCACACAAGGACTGAGGCCCCGGCATGGACGGGAGAGGAATCCCGAGAGGTCCCCTAGCAACTCGCATGGGGACTGGCCTTTCCTGAGGCCACCAGAGCGGGTCCCTGAGGTCCCCGTCGTAACTCGAGAAGACCTGCCGCAACTCGAGAAAATCCAGGAGGTTCTCCCCTCCAGGCGAGATGAGGCCCATTTCCGCTGAGGCGTCTCGAGGCTGATCACACCTCACCTCTGGAACTTCGAAAGGCTCCTTCACACCCTTGGTGCAAATCAAGAAATTCCCCGACCTAGCCGTCTCCACTCGAGAGGAATCACGAGGGTCCCGCCCACATCCAGAGGAGCCCCGTTTCCGCCTCGTAGCTCGAGATGAGGGATCCTTTCCCTGCTTCGTCGGGAAAGAGTTCCCGGCGTTCCCGTCGCATCTCAAGAGGAGGCCCTCTCAACAGGAACGGCGAGAGGAACTCCAGGGTCGTGCCACCATTCCAAGAGTCCCCCAGATGTCTCAGTCCATTCCAGAGGAACCTCTTTTCCCTTCACCGGCTCGTCTTTCACGCCGAGGATCGACTCACACCAAGGTGGCACGTGGCACAGCCCTGTGGGAAAGCCTCGTGGGAAAGCCTCGAGGGACAGCCTCGAGGGAAAGCCACAGATCCCTTGATCCACGTGACAGGAAGCGTGACACTACTGCTGCAGCTCGGGAGGAAAGCGCACGTGCATGCCCCCACTCGAGACGAGGCCTGACTCCCCTGGGGAGACTCAGAAGCACCCCAAGATCCATGGCAACACTGGAGAGGAATCCTCAGGTTCCGGCCCCGACTCCACACAAGGACTGAGGCCCCGGCATGGACGGGAGAGGAATCCCGAGAGGTCCCCTAGCAACTCGCATGGGGACTGGCCTTTCCTGAGGCCACCAGAGCGGGTCCCTGAGGTCCCCGTCGTAACTCGAGAAGACCTACCGCAACTCGAGAAAATCCAGGAGGTTCTCCCCTCCAGGCGAGATGAGGCCCATTTCCGCTGAGGCGTCTCGAGGCTGATCACACCTCACCTCTGGCACTTCGAAAGGCTCCTTCACACCCTTGGTGCAAATCAAGAAGTTCCCCGACCTAGCCGTCTCCACTCAAGAGGAATCACGAGGGTCCCGCCCACATCCAGAGGAGCCCCGTTTCCGCCTCGTAGCTCGAGATGAGGGATCCTTTCCCTGCTTCGTCGGGAAAGAGTTCCCGGCATTCCCGTCGCATCTCAAGAGGAGGCCCTCTCAACAGGAACGGCGAGAGGAACTCCAGGGTCGTGCCACCATTCCAAGAGTCCCCCAGATGTCTCAGTCCATTCCAGAGGAACCTCTTTTCCCTTCACCGGCTCGTCTTTCACGCCGAGGATCGACTCACACCAAGGTGGCACGTGGCACAGCCCTGTGGGAAAGCCTCGTGGGAAAGCCTCGAGGGACAGCCTCGAGGGAAAGCCACAGATCCCTTGATCCACGTGACAGGAAGAGTGACACTACTGCTGCAGCTCGGGAGGAAAGCGCACGTGCATGCCCCCACTCGAGACGAGGCCTGACTCCCCTGGGGAGACTCAGAAGCACCCCAAGATCCATGGCAACACTGGAGAGGAATCCTCAGGTTCCGGCCCGACTCCACACAAGGACTGAGGCCCCGGCATGGACGGGAGAGGAATCCCGAGAGGTCCCCTAGCAACTCGCATGGGGACTGGCCTTTCCTGAGGCCACCAGAGCGGGTCCCTGAGGTCCCCGTCGTAACTCGAGAAGACCTGCCGCAACTCGAGAAAATCCAGGAGGTTCTCCCCTCCAGGCGAGATGAGGCCCATTTCCGCTGAGGCGTCTCGAGGCTGATCACACCTCACCTCTGGCACTTCGAAAGGCTCCTTCACACCCTTGGTGCAAATCAAGAAGTTCCCCGACCTAGCCGTCTCCACTCGAGAGGAATCCCGAGGGTCCCGCCCACATCCAGAGGAGCCCCGTTTCCGCCTCGTAGCTCGAGATGAGGGATCCTTTCCCTGCTTCGTCGGGAAAGAGTTCCCGGCATTCCCGTCGCATCTCAAGAGGAGGCCCTCTCAACAGGAATGGCGAGAGGAACTCCAGGGTCGTGCCACCATTCCAAGAGTCCCCCAGATGTCTCAGTCCATTCCAGAGGAACCTCTTTTCCCTTCACCGGCTCGTCTTTCACGCCGAGGATCGACTCACACCAAGGTGGCACGTGGCACAGCCCTGTGGGAAAGCCTCGTGGGAAAGCCTCGAGGGACAGCCTCGAGGGAAAGCCACAGATCCCTTGATCCACGTGACAGGAAGCGTGACACTACTGCTGCAGCTCGGGAGGAAAGCGCACGTGCATGCCCCCACTCGAGACGAGGCCTGACTCCCCTGGGGAGACTCAGAAGCACCCCAAGATCCATGGCAACACTGGAGAGGAATCCTCAGGTTCCGGCCCCGACTCCACACAAGGACTGAGGCCCCGGCATGGACGGGAGAGGAATCCCGAGAGGTCTCCTAGCAACTCGCATGGGGACTGGCCTTTCCTGAGGCCACCAGAGCGGGTCCCTGAGGTCCCCGTCATAACTCGAGAAGACCTGCCGCAACTCGAGAAAATCCAGGAGGTTCTCCCCTCCAGGCGAGATGAGGCCCATTTCCGCTGAGGCGTCTCGAGGCTGATCACACCTCACCTCTGGAACTTCGAAAGGGTCCTTCACACCCTTGGTGCAAATCAAGAAGTTCCCCGACCTAGCCGTCTCCACTCGAGAGGAATCACGAGGGTCCCGCCCACATCCAGAGGAGCCCCGTTTCCGCCTCGTAGCTCGAGATGAGGGATCCTTTCCCTGCTTCGTCGGGAAAGAGTTCCCGGCGTTCCCGTCGCATCTCAAGAGGAGGCCCTCTCAACAGGAACGGCGAGAGGACTCCAGGGTCGTGCCACCATTCCAAGAGTCCCCCAGATGTCTCAGTCCATTCCAGAGGAACCTCTTTTCCCTTCACCGGCTCGTCTTTCACGCCGAGGATCGACTCACACCAAGGTGGCACGTGGCACAGCCCTGTGGGAAAGCCTCGTGGGAAAGCCTCGAGGGACAGCCTCGAGGGAAAGCCACAGATCCCTTGATCCACGTGACAGGAAGCGTGACACTACTGCTGCAGCTCGGGAGGAAAGCGCACGTGCATGCCCCCACTCGAGACGAGGCCTGACTCCCCTGGGGAGACTCAGAAGCACCCCAAGATCCATGGCAACACTGGAGAGGAATCCTCAGGTTCCGGCCCCGACTCCACACAAGGACTGAGGCCCCGGCATGGACGGGAGAGGAATCCCGAGAGGTCCCCTAGCAACTCGCATGGGGACTGGCCTTTCCTGAGGCCACCAGAGCGGGTCCCTGAGGTCCCCGTCGTAACTCGAGAAGACCTGCCGCAACTCGAGAAAATCCAGGAGGTTCTCCCCTCCAGGCGAGATGAGGCCCATTTCCGCTGAGGCGTCTCGAGGCTGATCACACCTCACCTCTGGAACTTCGAAAGGCTCCTTCACACCCTTGGTGCAAATCAAGAAGTTCCCCGACCTAGCCGTCTCCACTCGAGAGGAATCACGAGGGTCCCGCCCACATCCAGAGGAGCCCCGTTTCCGCCTCGTAGCTCGAGATGAGGGATCCTTTCCCTGCTTCGTCGGGAAAGAGTTCCCGGCGTTCCCGTCGCATCTCAAGAGGAGGCCCTCTCAACAGGAACGGCGAGAGGAACTCCAGGGTCGTGCCACCATTCCAAGAGTCCCCGAGATGTCTCAGTCCATTCCAGAGGAACCTCTTTTCCCTTCACCGGCTCGTCTTTCACGCCGAGGATCGACTCACACCAAGGTGGCACGTGGCACAGCCCTGTGGGAAAGCCTCGTGGGAAAGCCTCGAGGGACAGCCTCGAGGGAAAGCCACAGATCCCTTGATCCACGTGACAGGAAGCGTGACACTACTGCTGCAGCTCGGGAGGAAAGCGCACGTGCATGCCCCCACTCGAGACGAGGCCTGACTCCCCTGGGGAGACTCAGAAGCACCCCAAGATCCATGGCAACACTGGAGAGGAATCCTCAGGTTCCGGCCCCGACTCCACACAAGGACTGAGGCCCCGGCATGGACGGGAGAGGAATCCCGAGAGGTCCCCTAGCAACTCGCATGGGGACTGGCCTTTCCTGAGGCCACCAGAGCGGGTCCCTGAGGTCCCCGTCGTAACTCGAGAAGACCTGCCGCAACTCGAGAAAATCCAGGAGGTTCTCCCCTCCAGGCGAGATGAGGCCCATTTCCGCTGAGGCGTCTCGAGGCTGATCACACCTCACCTCTGGAACTTCGAAAGGCTCCTTCACACCCTTGGTGCAAATCAAGAAGTTCCCCGACCTAGCCGTCTCCACTCGAGAGGAATCACGAGGGTCCCGCCCACATCCAGAGGAGCCCCGTTTCCGCCTCGTAGCTCGAGATGAGGGATCCTTTCCCTGCTTCGTCGGGAAAGAGTTCCCGGCGTTCCCGTCGCATCTCAAGAGGAGGCCCTCTCAACAGGAACGGCGAGAGGAACTCCAGGGTCGTGCCACCATTCCAAGAGTCCCCGAGATGTCTCAGTCCATTCCAGAGGAACCTCTTTTCCCTTCACCGGCTCGTCTTTCACGCCGAGGATCGACTCACACCAAGGTGGCACGTGGCACAGCCCTGTGGGAAAGCCTCGTGGGAAAGCCCCTCGAGGGACAGCCTCGAGGGAAAGCCACAGATCCCTTGATCCACGTGACAGGAAGCGTGACACTACTGCTGCAGCTCGGGAGGAAAGCGCACGTGCATGCCCCCACTCGAGACGAGGCCTGACTCCCCTGGGGAGACTCAGAAGCACCCCAAGATCCATGGCAACACTGGAGAGGAATCCTCAGGTTCCGGCCCCGACTCCACACAAGGACTGAGGCCCCGGCATGGACGGGAGAGGAATCCCGAGAGGTCCCCTAGCAACTCGCATGGGGACTGGCCTTTCCTGAGGCCACCAGAGCGGGTCCCTGAGGTCCCCGTCGTAACTCGAGAAGACCTGCCGCAACTCGAGAAAATCCAGGAGGTTCTCCCCTCCAGGCGAGATGAGGCCCATTTCCGCTGAGGCGTCTCGAGGCTGATCACACCTCACCTCTGGCACTTCGAAAGGCTCCTTCACACCCTTGGTGCAAATCAAGAAGTTCCCCGACCTAGCCGTCTCCACTCGAGAGGAATCCCGAGGGTCCCGCCCACATCCAGAGGAGCCCCGTTTCCGCCTCGTAGCTCGAGATGAGGGATCCTTTCCCTGCTTCGTCGGGAAAGAGTTCCCGGCGTTCCCGTCGCATCTCAAGAGGAGGCCCTCTCAACAGGAACGGCGAGAGGAACTCCAGGGTCGTGCCACCATTCCAAGAGTCCCCCAGATGTCTCAGTCCATTCCAGAGGAACCTCTTTTCCCTTCACCGGCTCGTCTTTCACGCCGAGGATCGACTCACACCAAGGTGGCACGTGGCACAGCCCTGTGGGAAAGCCTCGTGGGAAAGCCTCGAGGAACAGCCGCGAGGGAAAGCCACAGATCCCTTGATCCACGTGACAGGAAGCGTGACACTACTGCTGCAGCTCGGGAGGGAAAGCGCACGTGCATGCCCCCACTCGAGACGAGGCCTGACTCCCCTGGGGAGACTCAGAAGCACCCCAAGATCCATGGCAACACTGGAGAGGAATCCTCAGGTTCCGGCCCCCGACTCCACACAAGGACTGAGGCCCCGGCATGGACGGGAGAGGAATCCCGAGAGGTCCCCTAGCAACTCGCATGGGGACTGGCCTTTCCTGAGGCCACCAGAGCGGGTCCCTGAGGTCCCCGTCGTAACTCGAGAAGACCTGCCGCAACTCGAGAAAATCCAGGAGGTTCTCCCCTCCAGGCGAGATGAGGCCCATTTCCGCTGAGGCGTCTCGAGGCTGATCACACCTCACCTCTGGCACTTCGAAAGGCTCCTTCACACCCTTGGTGCAAATCAAGAAGTTCCCCGACCTAGCCGTCTCCACTCGAGAGGAATCACGAGGGTCCCGCCCACATCCAGAGGAGCCCCGTTTCCGCCTCGTAGCTCGAGATGAGGGCTCCTTTCCCTGCTTCGTCGGGAAAGAGTTCCCGGCGTTCCCGTCGCATCTCAAGAGGAGGCCCTCTCAACAGGAACGGCGAGAGGAACTCCAGGGTCGTGCCACCATTCCAAGAGTCCCCCAGATGTCTCAGTCCATTCCAGAGGAACCTCTTTTCCCTTCACCGGCTCGTCTTTCACGCCGAGGATCGACTCACACCAAGGTGGCACGTGGCACAGCCCTGTGGGAAGCCTCGTGGGAAAGCCTCGAGGGACAGCCTCGAGGGAAAGCCACAGATCCCTTGATCCACGTGACAGGAAGCGTGACACTACTGCTGCAGCTCGGGAGGAAAGCGCACGTGCATGCCCCCACTCGAGACGAGGCCTGACTCCCCTGGGGAGACTCAGAAGCACCCCAAGATCCATGGCAACACTGGAGAGGAATCCTCAGGTTCCGGCCCCGACTCCACACAAGGACTGAGGCCCCGGCATGGACGGGAGAGGAATCCCGAGAGGTCCCCTAGCAACTCGCATGGGGACTGGCCTTTCCTGAGGCCACCAGAGCGGGTCCCTGAGGTCCCCGTCGTAACTCGAGAAGACCTGCCGCAACTCGAGAAAATCCAGGAGGTTCTCCCCTCCAGGCGAGATGAGGCCCATTTCCGCTGAGGCGTCTCGAGGCTGATCACACCTCACCTCTGGCACTTCGAAAGGCTCCTTCACACCCTTGGTGCAAATCAAGAAGTTCCCCGACATAGCCGTCTCCACTCGAAAGGAATCACGAGGGTCCCGCCCACATCCAGAGGAGCCCCGTTTCCGCCTCGTAGCTCGAGATGAGGGATCCTTTCCCTGCTTCGTCGGGAAAGAGTTCCCGGCGTTCCCGTCGCATCTCAAGAGGAGGCCCTCTCAACAGGAACGGCGAGAGGAACTCCAGGGTCGTGCCACCATTCCAAGAGTCCACCAGATGTCTCAGTCCATTCCAGAGGAACCTCTTTTCCCTTCACCGGCTCGTCTTTCACGCCGAGGATCGACTCACACCAAGGTGGCACGTGGCACAGCCCTGTGGGAAAGCCTCGTGGGAAAGCCTCGAGGGACAGCCTCGAGGGAAAGCCACAGATCCCTTGATCCACGTGACAGGAAGCGTGACACTACTGCTGCAGCTCGGGAGGAAAGCGTACGTGCATGCCCCCACTCGAGACGAGGCCTGACTCCCCTGGGAGACTCAGAAGCACCCCAAGATCCATGGCAACACTGGAGAGGAATCCTCAGGTTCCGGCCCCGACTCCACACAAGGACTGAGGCCCCGGCATGGACGGGAGAGGAATCCCAAGAGGTCCCCTAGCAACTCGCATGGGGACTGGCCTTTCCTGAGGCCACCAGAGCGGGTCCCTGAGGTCCCCGTCGTAACTCGAGAAGACCTGCCGCAACTCGAGAAAATCCAGGAGGTTCTCCCCTCCAGGCGAGATGAGGCCCATTTCCGCTGAGGCGTCTCGAGGCTGATCACCCTCACCTCTGGCACTTCGAAAGGCTCCTTCACACCCTTGGTGCAAATCAAGAAGTTCCCCGACCTAGCCGTCTCCACTCGAGAGGAATCCCGAGGGTCCCGCCCACATCCAGAGGAGCCCCGTTTCCGCCTCGTAGCTCGAGATGAGGGATCCTTTCCCTGCTTCGTCGGGAAAGAGTTCCCGGCGTTCCCGTCGCATCTCAAGAGGAGGCCCTCTCAACAGGAACGGCGAGAGGAACTCCAGGGTCGTGCCACCATTCCAAGAGTCCCCCAGATGTCTCAGTCCATTCCAGAGGAACCTCTTTTCCCTTCACCGGCTCGTCTTTCACGCCGAGGATCGACTCACACCAAGGTGGCACGTGGCACAGCCCTGTGGGAAAGCCTCGTGGGAAAGCCTCGAGGGACAGCCTCGAGGGAAAGCCACAGATCCCTTGATCCACGTGACAGGAAGCGTGACACTACTGCTGCAGCTCGGGAGGAAAGCGCACGTGCATGCCCCACTCGAGACGAGGCCTGACTCCCCTGGGGAGACTCAGAAGCACCCCAAGATCCATGGCAACACTGGAGAGGAATCCTCAGGTTCCGGCCCCGACTCCACACAAGGACTGAGGCCCCGGCATGGACGGGAGAGGAATCCCGAGAGGTCCCCTAGCAACTCGCATGGGGACTGGCCTTTCCTGAGGCCACCAGAGCGGGTCCCTGAGGTCCCCGTCGTAACTCGAGAAGACCTGCCGCAACTCGAGAAAATCCAGGAGGTTCTCCCCTCCAGGCGAGATGAGGCCCATTTCCGCTGAGGCGTCTCGAGGCTGATCACACCTCACCTCTGGCACTTCGAAAGGCTCCTTCACACCCTTGGTGCAAATCAAGAAGTTCCCCGACCTAGCCGTCTCCACTCGAGAGGAATCACGAGGGTCCCGCCCACATCCAGAGGAGCCCCGTTTCCGCCTCGTAGCTCGAGATGAGGGATCCTTTCCCTGCTTCGTCGGGAAGAGTTCCCGGCGTTCCCGTCGCATCTCAAGAGGAGGCCCTCTCAACAGGAACGGCGAGAGGAACTCCAGGGTCGTGCCACCATTCCAAGAGTCCCCCAGATGTCTCAGTCCATTCCAGAGGAACCTCTTTTCCCTTCACCGGCTCGTCTTTCACGCCGAGGATCGACTCACACCAAGGTGGCACGTGGCACAGCCCTGTGGGAAAGCCTCGTGGGAAAGCCTCGAGGGACAGCCTCGAGGGAAAGCCACAGATCCCTTGATCCACGTGACAGGAAGCGTGACACTACTGCTGCAGCTCGGGAGGAAAGCGCACGTGCATGCCCCCACTCGAGACGAGGCCTGACTCCCCTGGGGAGACTCAGAAGCACCCCAAGATCCATGGCAACACTGGAGAGGAATCCTCAGGTTCCGGCCCCGACTCCACACAAGGACTGAGGCCCCGGCATGGACGGGAGAGGAATCCCGAGAGGTCCCCTAGCAACTCGCATGGGGACTGGCCTTTCCTGAGGCCACCAGAGCGGGTCCCTGAGGTCCCCCGTCGTAACTCGAGAAGACCTGCCGCAACTCGAGAAAATCCAGGAGGTTCTCCCCTCCAGGCGAGATGAGGCCCATTTCCGCTGAGGCGTCTCGAGGCTGATCACACCTCACCTCTGGCACTTCGAAAGGCTCCTTCACACCCTTGGTGCAAATCAAGAAGTTCCCCGACCTAGCCGTCTCCACTCGAGAGGAATCACGAGGGTCCCGCCCACATCCAGAGGAGCCCCGTTTCCGCCTCGTAGCTCGAGATGAGGGATCCTTTCCCTGCTTCGTCGGGAAAGAGTTCCCGGCGTTCCCGTCGCATCTCAAGAGGAGGCCCTCTCAACAGGAACGGCGAGAGGAACTCCAGGGTCGTGCCACCATTCCAAGAGTCCCCCAGATGTCTCAGTCCATTCCAGAGGAACCTCTTTTCCCTTCACCGGCTCGTCTTTCACGCCGAGGATCGACTCACACCAAGGTGGCACGTGGCACAGCCCTGTGGGAAAGCCTCGTGGGAAAGCCTCGAGGGACAGCCTCGAGGGAAAGCCACAGATCCCTTGATCCACGTGACAGGAAGCGTGACACTACTGCTGCAGCTCGGGAGGAAAGCGCACGTGCATGCCCCCACTCGAGACGAGGCCTGACTCCCCTGGGGAGACTCAGAAGCACCCCAAGATCCATGGCAACACTGGAGAGGAATCCTCAGGTTCCGGCCCCGACTCCACACAAGGACTGAGGCCCCGGCATGGACGGGAGAGGAATCCCGAGAGGTCCCCTAGCAACTCGCATGGGGACTGGCCTTTCCTGAGGCCACCAGAGCGGGTCCCTGAGGTCCCCGTCGTAACTCGAGAAGACCTGCCGCAACTCGAGAAAATCCAGGAGGTTCTCCCCTCCAGGCGAGATGAGGCCCATTTCCGCTGAGGCGTCTCGAGGCTGATCACACCTCACCTCTGGCACTTCAAAAGGCTCCTTCACACCCTTGGTGCAAATCAAGAAGTTCCCCGACCTAGCCGTCTCCACTCGAGAGGAATCACGAGGGTCCCGCCCACATCCAGAGGAGCCCCGTTTCCGCCTCGTAGCTCGAGATGAGGGATCCTTTCCCTGCTTCGTCGGGAAAGAGTTCCCGGCCTTCCCGTCGCATCTCAAGAGGAGGCCCTCTCAACAGGAACGGCGAGAGGAACTCCAGGGTCGTGCCACCATTCCAAGAGTCCCCCAGATGTCTCAGTCCATTCCAGAGGAACCTCTTTTCCCTTCACCGGCTCGTCTTTCACGCCGAGGATCGACTCACACCAAGGTGGCACGTGGCACAGCCCTGTGGGAAAGCCTCGTGGGAAAGCCTCGAGGGACAGCCTCGAGGGAAAGCCACAGATCCCTTGATCCACGTGACAGGAAGCGTGACACTACTGCTGCAGCTCGGGAGGAAAGCGCACGTGCATGCCCCCACTCGAGACGAGGCCTGACTCCCCTGGGGAGACTCAGAAGCACCCCAAGATCCATGGCAACACTGGAGAGGAATCCTCAGGTTCCGGCCCCGACTCCACACAAGGACTGAGGCCCCGGCATGGACGGGAGAGGAATCCCGAGAGGTCCCCTAGCAACTCGCATGGGGACTGGCCTTTCCTGAGGCCACCAGAGCGGGTCCCTGAGGTCCCCGTCGTAACTCGAGAAGACCTGCCGCAACTCGAGAAAATCCAGGAGGTTCTCCCCTCCAGGCGAGATGAGGCCCATTTCCGCTGAGGCGTCTCGAGGCTGATCACACCTCACCTCTGGCACTTCGAAACGCTCCTTCACACCCTTGGTGCAAATCAAGAAGTTCCCCGACCTAGCCGTCTCCACTCGAGAGGAATCCCGAGGGTCCCGCCCACATCCAGAGGAGCCCCGTTTCCGCCTCGTAGCTCGAGATGAGGGATCCTTTCCCTGCTTCGTCGGGAAAGAGTTCCCGGCATTCCCGTCGCATCTCAAGAGGAGGCCCTCTCAACAGGAACGGCGAGAGGAACTCCAGGGTCGTGCCACCATTCCAAGAGTCCCCCAGATGTCTCAGTCCATTCCAGAGGAACCTCTTTTCCCTTCACCGGCTCGTCTTTCACGCCGAGGATCGACTCACACCAAGGTGGCACGTGGCACAGCCCTGTGGGAAAGCCTCGTGGGAAAGCCTCGAGGGACAGCCGCGAGGGAAAGCCACAGATCCCTTGATCCACGTGACAGGAAGCGTGACACTACTGCTGCAGCTCGGGAGGAAAGCGCACGTGCATGCCCCCACTCGAGACGAGTCCTGACTCCCCTGGGGAGACTCAGAAGCACCCCAAGATCCATGGCAACACTGGAGAGGAATCCTGAGGTTCCGGCCCCGACTCCACACAAGGACTGAGGCCCCGGCATGGACGGGAGAGGAATCCCGAGAGGTCCCCTAGCAACTCGCATGGAGACTGGCCTTTCCTGAGGCCACCAGAGCGGGTCCCTGAGGTCCCCGTCGTAACTCGAGAAGACCTGCCGCAACTCGAGAAAATCCAGGAGGTTCTCCCCTCCAGGCGAGATGAGGCCCATTTCCGCTGAGGCGTCTCGAGGCTGATCACACCTCACCTCTGGCACTTCGAAAGGCTCCTTCACACCCTTGGTGCAAATCAAGAAGTTCCCCGACCTAGCCGTCTCCACTCGAGAGGAATCCCGAGGGTCCCGCCCACATCCAGAGGAGCCCCGTTTCCGCCTCATAGCTCGAGATGAGGGATCCTTTCCCTGCTTCGTCGGGAAAGATTTCCCGGCATTCCCGTCGCATCTCAAGAGGAGGCCCTCTCAACAGGAACGGCGAGAGGAACTCCAGGGTCGTGCCACCATTCCAAGAGTCCCCCAGATGTCTCAGTCCATTCCAGAGGAACCTCTTTTCCCTTCACCGGCTCGTCTTTCACGCCGAGGATCGACTCACACCAAGGTGGCACGTGGCACAGCCCTGTGGGAAAGCCTCGTGGGAAAGCCTCGAGGGACAGCCTCGAGGGAAAGCCACAGATCCCTTGATCCACGTGACAGGAAGCGTGACACTACTGCTGCAGCTCGGGAGGAAAGCGCACGTGCATGCCCCCACTCGAGACGAGGCCTGACTCCCCTGGGGAGACTCAGAAGCACCCCAAGATCCATGGCAACACTGGAGAGGAATCCTCAGGTTCCGGCCCCGACTCCACACAAGGACTGAGGCCCCGGCATGGACGGGAGAGGAATCCCGAGAGGTCCCCTAGCAACTCGCATGGGGACTGGCCTTTCCTGAGGCCACCAGAGCGGGTCCCTGAGGTCCCCGTCGTAACTCGAGAAGACCTGCCGCAACTCGAGAAAATCCAGGAGGTTCTCCCCTCCAGGCGAGATGAGGCCCATTTCCGCTGAGGCGTCTCGAGGCTGATCACACCTCACCTCTGGCACTTCGAAAGGCTCCTTCACACCCTTGGTGCAAATCAAGAAGTTCCCCGACCTAGCCGTCTCCACTCGAGAGGAATCCCGAGGGTCCCGCCCACATCCAGAGGAGCCCCGTTTCCGCCTCGTAGCTCGAGATGAGGGATCCTTTCCCTGCTTCGTCGGGAAAGAGTTCCCGGCATTCCCGTCGCATCTCAAGAGGAGGCCCTCTCAACAGGAACGGCGAGAGGAACTCCAGGGTCGTGCCACCATTCCAAGAGTCCCCCAGATGTCTCAGTCCATTCCAGAGGAACCTCTTTTCCCTTCACCGGCTCGTCTTTCACGCCGAGGATCGACTCACACCAAGGTGGCACGTGGCACAGCCCTGTGGGAAAGCCTCGTGGGAAAGCCTCGAGGGACAGCCGCGAGGGAAAGCCACAGATCCCTTGATCCACGTGACAGGAAGCGTGACACTACTGCTGCAGCTCGGGAGGAAAGCGCACGTGCATGCCCCCACTCGAGACGAGTCCTGACTCCCCTGGGGAGACTCAGAAGCACCCCAAGATCCATGGCAACACTGGAGAGGAATCCTCAGGTTCCGGCCCCGACTCCACACAAGGACTGAGGCCCCGGCATGGACGGGAGAGGAATCCCGAGAGGTCCCCTAGCAACTCGCATGGAGACTGGCCTTTCCTGAGGCCACCAGAGCGGGTCCCTGAGGTCCCCGTCGTAACTCGAGAAGACCTGCCGCAACTCGAGAAAATCCAGGAGGTTCTCCCCTCCAGGCGAGATGAGGCCCATTTCCGCTGAGGCGTCTCGAGGCTGATCACACCTCACCTCTGGCACTTCGAAAGGCTCCTTCACACCCTTGGTGCAAATCAAGAAGTTCCCCGACCTAGCCGTCTCCACTCGAGAGGAATCACGAGGGTCCCGCCCACATCCAGAGGAGCCCCGTTTCCGCCTCGTAGCTCGAGATGAGGGATCCTTTCCCTGCTTCGTCGGGAAAGAGTTCCCAGCGTCCCGTCGCATCTCAAGAGGAGGCCCTCTCAACAGGAACGGCGAGAGGAACTCCAGGGTCGTGCCACCATTCCAAGAGTCCCCCAGATGTCTCAGTCCATTCCAGAGGAACCTCTTTTCCCTTCACCGGCTCGTCTTTCACGCCGAGGATCGACTCACACCAAGGTGGCACGTGGCACAGCCCTGTGGGAAAGCCTCGTGGGAAAGCCTCGAGGGACAGCCTCGAGGGAAAGCCACAGATCCCTTGATCCACGTGACAGGAAGCGTGACACTACTGCTGCAGCTCGGGAGGAAAGCGCACGTGCATGCCCCCACTCGAGACGAGGCCTGACTCCCCTGGGGAGACTCAGAAGCACCCCAAGATCCATGGCAACACTGGAGAGGAATCCTCAGGTTCCGGCCCCGACTCCACACAAGGACTGAGGCCCCGGCATGGACGGGAGAGGAATCCCGAGAGGTCCCCTAGCAACTCGCATGGGGACTGGCCTTTCCTGAGGCCACCAGAGCGGGTCCCTGAGGTCCCCGTCGTAACTCGAGAAGACCTGCCGCAACTCGAGAAAATCCAGGAGGTTCTCCCCTCCAGGCGAGATGAGGCCCATTTCCGCTGAGGCGTCTCGAGGCTGATCACACCTCACCTCTGGCACTTCGAAAGGCTCCTTCACACCCTTGGTGCAAATCAAGAAGTTCCCCGACCTAGCCGTCTCCACTCGAGAGGAATCACGAGGGTCCCGCCCACATCCAGAGGAGCCCCGTTTCCGCCTCGTAGCTCGAGATGAGGGATCCTTTCCCTGCTTCGTCGGGAAAGAGTTCCCGGCGTTCCCGTCGCATCTCAAGAGGAGGCCCTCTCAACAGGAACGGCGAGAGGAACTCCAGGGTCGTGCCACCATTCCAAGAGTCCCCCAGATGTCTCAGTCCATTCCAGAGGAACCTCTTTTCCCTTCACCGGCTCGTCTTTCACGCCGAGGATCGACTCACACCAAGGTGGCACATGGCACAGCCCTGTGGGAAAGCCTCGTGGGAAAGCCTCGAGGGACAGCCGCGAGGGAAAGCCACAGATCCCTTGATCCACGTGACAGGAAGCGTGACACTACTGCTGCAGCTCGGGAGGAAAGCGCACGTGCATGCCCCCACTCGAGACGAGTCCTGACTCCCCTGGGGAGACTCAGAAGCACCCCAAGATCCATGGCAACACTGGAGAGGAATCCTCAGGTTCCGGCCCCGACTCCACACAAGGACTGAGGCCCCGGCATGGACGGGAGAGGAATCCCGAGAGGTCCCCTAGCAACTCGCATGGGGACTGGCCTTTCCTGAGGCCACCAGAGCGGGTCCCTGAGGTCCCCGTCGTAACTCGAGAAGACCTGCCGCAACTCGAGAAAATCCAGGAGGTTCTCCCCTCCAGGCGAGATGAGGCCCATTTCCGCTGAGGCGTCTCGAGGCTGATCACACCTCACCTCTGGAACTTCGAAAGGCTCCTTCACACCCTTGGTGCAAATCAAGAAGTTCCCCGACCTAGCCGTCTCCACTCGAGAGGAATCACGAGGGTCCCGCCCACATCCAGAGGAGCCCCGTTTCCGCCTCGTAGCTCGAGATGAGGGATCCTTTCCCTGCTTCGTCGGGAAAGAGTTCCCGGCCTTCCCGTCGCATCTCAAGAGGAGGCCCTCTCAACAGGAACGGCGAGAGGAACTCCAGGGTCGTGCCACCATTCCAAGAGTCCCCCAGATGTCTCAGTCCATTCCAGAGGAACCTCTTTTCCCTTCACCGGCTCGTCTTTCACGCCGAGGATCGACTCACACCAAGGTGGCACGTGGCACAGCCCTGTGGGAAAGCCTCGTGGGAAAGCCTCGAGGGACAGCCTCGAGGGAAAGCCACAGATCCCTTGATCCACGTGACAGGAAGCGTGACACTACTGCTGCAGCTCGGGAGGAAAGCGCACGTGCATGCCCCCACTCGAGACGAGGCCTGACTCCCCTGGGGAGACTCAGAAGCACCCCAAGATCCATGGCAACACTGGAGAGGAATCCTCAGGTTCCGGCCCCGACTCCACACAAGGACTGAGGCCCCGGCATGGACGGGAGAGGAATCCCGAGAGGTCCCCTAGCAACTCGCATGGGGACTGGCCTTTCCTGAGGCCACCAGAGCGGGTCCCTGAGGTCCCCGTCGTAACTCGAGAAGACCTGCCGCAACTCGAGAAAATCCAGGAGGTTCTCCCCTCCAGGCGAGATGAGGCCCATTTCCGCTGAGGCGTCTCGAGGCTGATCACACCTCACCTCTGGCACTTCGAAAGGCTCCTTCACACCCTTGGTGCAAATCAAGAAGTTCCCCGACCTAGCCGTCTCCACTCGAGAGGAATCACGAGGGTCCCGCCCACATCCAGAGGAGCCCCGTTTCCGCCTCGTAGCTCGAGATGAGGGATCCTTTCCCTGCTTCGTCGGGAAAGAGTTCCCGGCGTTCCCGTCGCATCTCAAGAGGAGGCCCTCTCAACAGGAACGGCGAGAGGAACTCCAGGGTCGTGCCACCATTCCAAGAGTCCCCCAGATGTCTCAGTCCATTCCAGAGGAACCTCTTTTCCCTTCACCGGCTCGTCTTTCACGCCGAGGATCGACTCACACCAAGGTGGCACGTGGCACAGCCCTGTGGGAAAGCCTCGTGGGAAAGCCTCGAGGGACAGCCTCGAGGGAAAGCCACAGATCCCTTGATCCACGTGACAGGAAGCGTGACACTACTGCTGCAGCTCGGGAGGAAAGCGCACGTGCATGCCCCCACTCGAGACGAGGCCTGACTCCCCTGGGGAGACTCAGAAGCACCCCAAGATCCATGGCAACACTGGAGAGGAATCCTCAGGTTCCGGCCCCGACTCCACACAAGGACTGAGGCCCCGGCATGGACGGGAGAGGAATCCCGAGAGGTCCCCTAGCAACTCGCATGGGGACTGGCCTTTCCTGAGGCCACCAGAGCGGGTCCCTGAGGTCCCCGTCGTAACTCGAGAAGACCTGCCGCAACTCGAGAAAATCCAGGAGGTTCTCCCCTCCAGGCGAGATGAGGCCCATTTCCGCTGAGGCGTCTCGAGGCTGATCACACCTCACCTCTGGCACTTCGAAAGGCTCCTTCACACCCTTGGTGCAAATCAAGAAGTTCCCCGACCTAGCCGTCTCCACTCGAGAGGAATCACGAGGGTCCCGCCCACATACAGAGGAGCCCCGTTTCCGCCTCGTAGCTCGAGATGAGGGATCCTTTCCCTGCTTCGTCGGGAAAGAGTTCCCGGCCTTCCCGTCGCATCTCAAGAGGAGGCCCTCTCAACAGGAACGGCGAGAGGAACTCCAGGGTCGTGCCACCATTCCAAGAGTCCCCCAGATGTCTCAGTCCATTCCAGAGGAACCTCTTTTCCCTTCACCGGCTCGTCTTTCACGCCGAGGATCGACTCACACCAAGGTGGCACGTGGCACAGCCCTGTGGGAAAGCCTCGTGGGAAAGCCTCGAGGGACAGCCTCGAGGGAAAGCCACAGATCCCTTGATCCACGTGACAGGAAGCGTGACACTACTGCTGCAGCTCGGGAGGAAAGCGCACGTGCATGCCCCCACTCGAGACGAGGCCTGACTCCCCTGGGGAGACTCAGAAGCACCCCAAGATCCATGGCAACACTGGAGAGGAATCCTCAGGTTCCGGCCCCGACTCCACACAAGGACTGAGGCCCCGGCATGGACGGGAGAGGAATCCCGAGAGGTCCCCTAGCAACTCGCATGGGGACTGGCCTTTCCTGAGGCCACCAGAGCGGGTCCCTGAGGTCCCCGTCGTAACTCGAGAAGACCTGCCGCAACTCGAGAAAATCCAGGAGGTTCTCCCCTCCAGGCGAGATGAGGCCCATTTCCGCTGAGGCGTCTCGAGGCTGATCACACCTCACCTCTGGAACTTTGAAAGGGTCCTTCACACCCTTGGTGCAAATCAAGAAGTTCCCCGACATACCCGTCTCCACTCGAGAGGAATCACGAGGGTCCCGCCCACATCCAGAGGAGCCCCGTTTCCGCCTCGTAGCTCGAGATGAGGGATCCTTTCCCTGCTTCGTCGGGAAAGAGTTCCCGGCGTTCCCGTCGCATCTCAAGAGGAGGCCCTCTCAACAGGAACGGCGAGAGGAACTCCAGGGTCGTGCCACCATTCCAAGAGTCCCCCAGATGTCTCAGTCCATTCCAGAGGAACCTCTTTTCCCTTCACCGGCTCGTCTTTCAGGCCGAGGATCGACTCACAACAAGGTGGCACGTGGCACAGCCCTGTGGGAAAGCCTCGTGGGAAAGCCTCGAGGGACAGCCTCGAGGGAAAGCCACAGATCCCTTGATCCACGTGACAGGAAGCGTGACACTACTGCTGCAGCTCGGGAGGAAAGCGCACGTGCATGCCCCCACTCGAGACGAGGCCTGACTCCCCTGGGGAGACTCAGAAGCACCCCAAGATCCATGGCAACACTGGAGAGGAATCCTCAGGTTCCGGCCCCGACTCCACACAAGGACTGAGGCCCCGGCATGGACGGGAGAGGAATCCCGAGAGGTCCCCTAGCAACTCGCATGGGGACTGGCCTTTCCTGAGGCCACCAGAGCGGGTCCCTGAGGTCCCCGTCGTAACTCGAGAAACCTGCCGCAACTCGAGAAAATCCAGGAGGTTCTCCCCTCCAGGCGAGATGAGGCCCATTTCCGCTGAGGCGTCTCGAGGCTGATCACACCTCACCTCTGGAACTTCGAAAGGCTCCCTCACACCCTTGGTGCAAATCAAGAAGTTCCCCGACCTAGCCGTCTCCACTCGAGAGGAATCACGAGGGTCCCGCCCACATCCAGAGGAGCCCCGTTTCCGCCTCGTAGCTCGAGATGAGGGATCCTTTCCCTGCTTCGTCGGGAAAGAGTTCCCGGCGTTCCCGTCGCATCTCAAGAGGAGGCCCTCTCAACAGGAACGGCGAGAGGAACTCCAGGGTCGTGCCACCATTCCAAGAGTCCCCCAGATGTCTCAGTCCATTCCAGAGGAACCTCTTTTCCCTTCACCGGCTCGTCTTTCACGCCGAGGATCGACTCACACCAAGGTGGCACGTGGCACAGCCCTGTGGGAAAGCCTCGTGGGAAAGCCTCGAGGGACAGCCTCGAGGGAAAGCCACAGATCCCTTGATCCACGTGACAGGAAGCGTGACACTACTGCTGCAGCTCGGGAGGAAAGCGCACGTGCATGCCCCCACTCGAGACGAGGCCTGACTCCCCTGGGGAGACTCAGAAGCACCCCAAGATCCATGGGAACACTGGAGAGGAATCCTCAGGTTCCGGCCCCGACTCCACACAAGGACTCAGGCCCCGGCATGGACGGGAGAGGAATCCCGAGAGGTCCACTAGCAACTCGCATGGGGACTGGCCTTTCCTGAGGCCACCAGAGCGGGTCCCTGAGGTCCCCGTCGTAACTCGAGAAGACCTGCCTCAACTCGAGAAAATCCAGGAGGTTCTCCCCTCCAGGCGAGATGAGGCCCATTTCCGCTGAGGCGTCTCGAGGCTGATCACACCTCACCTCTGGAACTTCGAAAGGCTCCTTCACACCCTTGGTGCAAATCAAGAAGTTCCCCGAGCTAGCCGTCTCCACTCGAGAGGAATCACGAGGGTCCCGCCCACATCCAGAGGAGCCCCGTTTCCGCCTCGTAGCTCGACATGAGGGATCCTTTCCCTGCTTCGTCGGGAAAGAGTTCCCGGCCTTCCCGTCGCATCTCAAGAGGAGGCCCTCTCAACAGGAACGGCGAGAGGAACTCCAGGGTCGTGCCACCATTCCAAGAGTCCCCCAGATGTCTCAGTCCATTCCAGAGGAACCTCTTTTCCCTTCACCGGCTCGTCTTTCACGCCGAGGATCGACTCACACCAAGGTGGCACGTGGCACAGCCCTGTGGGAAAGCCTCGTGGGAAAGCCTCGAGGGACAGCCTCGAGGGAAAGCCACAGATCCCTTGATCCACGTGACAGGAAGCGTGACACTACTGCTGCAGCTCGGGAGGAAAGCGCACGTGCATGCCCCCACTCGAGACGAGGCCTGACTCCCCTGGGGAGACTCAGAAGCACCCCAAGATCCATGGCAACACTGGAGAGGAATCCTCAGGTTCCGGCCCCGACTCCACACAAGGACTGAGGCCCCGGCATGGACGGGAGAGGAATCCCGAGAGGTCCCCTAGCAACTCGCATGGGGACTGGCCTTTCCTGAGGCCACCAGAGCGGGTCCCTGAGGTCCCCGTCGTAACTCGAGAAACCTGCCGCAACTCGAGAAAATCCAGGAGGTTCTCCCCTCCAGGCGAGATGAGGCCCATTTCCGCTGAGGCGTCTCGAGGCTGATCACACCTCACCTCTGGAACTTCGAAAGGCTCCCTCACACCCTTGGTGCAAATCAAGAAGTTCCCCGACCTAGCCGTCTCCACTCGAGAGGAATCACGAGGGTCCCGCCCACATCCAGAGGAGCCCCGTTTCCGCCTCGTAGCTCGAGATGAGGGATCCTTTCCCTGCTTCGTCGGGAAAGAGTTCCCGGCGTTCCCGTCGCATCTCAAGAGGAGGCCCTCTCAACAGGAACGGCGAGAGGAACTCCAGGGTCGTGCCACCATTCCAAGAGTCCCCCAGATGTCTCAGTCCATTCCAGAGGAACCTCTTTTCCCTTCACCGGCTCGTCTTTCACGCCGAGGATCGACTCACACCAAGGTGGCACGTGGCACAGCCCTGTGGGAAAGCCTCGTGGGAAAGCCTCGAGGGACAGCCTCGAGGGAAAGCCACAGATCCCTTGATCCACGTGACAGGAAGCGTGACACTACTGCTGCAGCTCGGGAGGAAAGCGCACGTGCATGCCCCCACTCGAGACGAGGCCTGACTCCCCTGGGGAGACTCAGAAGCACCCCAAGATCCATGGGAACACTGGAGAGGAATCCTCAGGTTCCGGCCCCGACTCCACACAAGGACTCAGGCCCCGGCATGGACGGGAGAGGAATCCCGAGAGGTCCACTAGCAACTCGCATGGGGACTGGCCTTTCCTGAGGCCACCAGAGCGGGTCCCTGAGGTCCCCGTCGTAACTCGAGAAGACCTGCCTCAACTCGAGAAAATCCAGGAGGTTCTCCCCTCCAGGCGAGATGAGGCCCATTTCCGCTGAGGCGTCTCGAGGCTGATCACACCTCACCTCTGGAACTTCGAAAGGCTCCTTCACACCCTTGGTGCAAATCAAGAAGTTCCCCGAGCTAGCCGTCTCCACTCGAGAGGAATCACGAGGGTCCCGCCCACATCCAGAGGAGCCCCGTTTCCGCCTCGTAGCTCGAGATGAGGGATCCTTTCCCTGCTTCGTCGGGAAAGAGTTCCCGGCCTTCCCGTCGCATCTCAAGAGGAGGCCCTCTCAACAGGAACGGCGAGGGGAACTCCAGGGTCGTGCCACCATTCCAAGAGTCCCCCAGATGTCTCAGTCCATTCCAGAGGAACCTCTTTTCCCTTCACCGGCTCGTCTTTCACGCCGAGGATCGACTCACACCAAGGTGGCACGTGGCACAGCCCTGTGGGAAAGCCTCGTGGGAAAGCCTCGAGGGACAGCCTCGAGGGAAAGCCACAGATCCCTTGATCCACGTGACAGGAAGCGTGACACTACTGCTGCAGCTCAGGAGGAAAGCGCACGTGCATGCCCCCACTCGGGACGAGGCCTGACTCCCCTGGGGAGACTCAGAAGCACCCCAAGATCCATGGCAACACTGGAGAGGAATCCTCAGGTTCCGGCCCCGACTCCACACAAGGACTGAGGCCCCGGCATGGACGGGAGAGGAATCCCGAGAGGGCCCCTAGCAACTCGCATGGGGACTGGCCTTTCCTGAGGCCACCAGAGCGGGTCCCTGAGGTCCCCGTCGTAACTCGAGAAGACCTGCCGCAACTCGAGAAAATCCAGGAGGTTCTCCCCTCCAGGCGAGATGAGGCCCATTTCCGCTGAGGCGTCTCGAGGCTGATCACACCTCACCTCTGGAACTTCGAAAGGCTCCCTCACACCCTTGGTGCAAATCAAGAAGTTCCCCGACATAGCCGTCTCCACTCGAGAGGAATCACGAGGGTCCCGCCCACATCCAGAGGAGCCCCGTTTCCGCCTCGTAGCTCGAGATGAGGGATCCTTTCCCTGCTTCGTCGGGAAAGAGTTCCCGGCGTTCCCGTCGCATCTCAAGAGGAGGCCCTCTCAACAGGAACGGCGAGAGGAACTCCAGGGTCGTGCCACCATTCCAAGAGTCCCCCAGATGTCTCAGTCCATTCCAGAGGAACCTCTTTTCCCTTCACCGGCTCGTCTTTCACGCCGAGGATCGACTCACACCAAGGTGGCACGTGGCACAGCCCTGTGGGAAAGCCTCGTGGGAAAGCCTCGAGGGACAGCCTCGAGGGAAAGCCACAGATCCCTTGATCCACGTGACAGGAAGCGTGACACTACTGCTGCAGCTCGGGAGGAAAGCGCACGTGCATGCCCCCACTCGAGACGAGGCCTGACTCCCCTGGGGAGACTCAGAAGCACCCCAAGATCCATGGCAACACTGGAGAGGAATCCTCAGGTTCCGGCCCCGACTCCACACAAGGACTGAGGCCCCGGTATGGACGGGAGAGGAATCCCGAGAGGTCCCCTAGCAACTCGCATGGGGACTGGCCTTTCCTGAGGCCACCAGAGAGGGTCCCTGAGGTCCCCGTCGTAACTCGAGAAACCTGCCGCAACTCGAGAAAATCCAGGAGGTTCTCCCCTCCAGGCGAGATGAGGCCCATTTCCGCTGAGGCGTCTCGAGGCTGATCACACCTCACCTCTGGAACTTCGAAAGGCTCCCTCACACCCTTGGTGCAAATCAAGAAGTTCCCCGACCTAGCCGTCTCCACTCGAGAGGAATCACGAGGGTCCCGCCCACATCCAGAGGAGCCCCGTTTCCGCCTCGTAGCTCGAGATGAGGGATCCTTTCCCTGCTTCGTCGGGAAAGAGTTCCCGGCGTTCCCGTCGCATCTCAAGAGGAGGCCCTCTCAACAGGAACGGCGAGAGGAACTCCAGGGTCGTGCCACCATTCCAAGAGTCCCCCAGATGTCTCAGTCCATTCCAGAGGAACCTCTTTTCCCTTCACCGGCTCGTCTTTCACGCCGAGGATCGACTCACACCAAGGTGGCACGTGGCACAGCCCTGTGGGAAAGCCTCGTGGGAAAGCCTCGAGGGACAGCCTCGAGGGAAAGCCACAGATCCCTTGATCCACGTGACAGGAAGCGTGACACTACTGCTGCAGCTCGGGAGGAAAGCGCACGTGCATGCCCCCACTCGAGACGAGGCCTGACTCCCCTGGGGAGACTCAGAAGCACCCCAAGATCCATGGCAACACTGGAGAGGAATCCTCAGGTTCCGGCCCCGACTCCACACAAGGACTGAGGCCCCGGCATGGACGGGAGAGGAATCCCGAGAGGTCCCCTAGCAACTCGCATGGGGACTGGCCTTTCCTGAGGCCACCAGAGCGGGTCCCTGAGGTCCCCGTCGTAACTCGAGAAACCTGCCGCAACTCGAGAAAATCCAGGAGGTTCTCCCCTCCAGGCGAGATGAGGCCCATTTCCGCTGAGGCGTCTCGAGGCTGATCACACCTCACCTCTGGAACTTCGAAAGGCTCCTTCACACCCTTGGTGCAAATCAAGAAGTTCCCCGAGCTAGCCGTCTCCACTCGAGAGGAATCACGAGGGTCCCGCCCACATCCAGAGGAGCCCCGTTTCCGCCTCGTAGCTCGAGATGAGGGATCCTTTCCCTGCTTCGTCGGGAAAGAGTTCCCGGCCTTCCCGTCGCATCTCAAGAGGAGGCCCTCTCAACAGGAACGGCGAGGGGAACTCCAGGGTCGTGCCACCATTCCAAGAGTCCCCCAGATGTCTCAGTCCATTCCAGAGGAACCTCTTTTCCCTTCACCGGCTCGTCTTTCACGCCGAGGATCGACTCACACCAAGGTGGCACGTGGCACAGCCCTGTGGGAAAGCCTCGTGGGAAAGCCTCGAGGGACAGCCTCGAGGGAAAGCCACAGATCCCTTGATCCACGTGACAGGAAGCGTGACACTACTGCTGCAGCTCAGGAGGAAAGCGCACGTGCATGCCCCCACTCGGGACGAGGCCTGACTCCCCTGGGGAGACTCAGAAGCACCCCAAGATCCATGGCAACACTGGAGAGGAATCCTCAGGTTCCGGCCCCCACTCCACACAAGGACTGAGGCCCCGGCATGGACGGGAGAGGAATCCCGAGAGGGCCCCTAGCAACTCGCATGGGGACTGGCCTTTCCTGAGGCCACCAGAGCGGGTCCCTGAGGTCCCCGTCGTAACTCGAGAAGACCTGCCGCAACTCGAGAAAATCCAGGAGGTTCTCCCCTCCAGGCGAGATGAGGCCCATTTCCGCTGAGGCGTCTCGAGGCTGATCACACCTCACCTCTGGAACTTCGAAAGGCTCCCTCACACCCTTGGTGCAAATCAAGAAGTTCCCCGACATAGCCGTCTCCACTCGAGAGGAATCACGAGGGTCCCGCCCACATCCAGAGGAGCCCCGTTTCCGCCTCGTAGCTCGAGATGAGGGATCCTTTCCCTGCTTCGTCGGGAAAGAGTTCCCGGCGTTCCCGTCGCATCTCAAGAGGAGGCCCTCTCAACAGGAACGGCGAGAGGAACTCCAGGGTCGTGCCACCATTCCAAGAGTCCCCCAGATGTCTCAGTCCATTCCAGAGGAACCTCTTTTCCCTTCACCGGCTCGTCTTTCACGCCGAGGATCGACTCACACCAAGGTGGCACGTGGCACAGCCCTGTGGGAAAGCCTCGTGGGAAAGCCTCGAGGGACAGCCTCGAGGGAAAGCCACAGATCCCTTGATCCACGTGAC
Organism: Budorcas taxicolor; assembly: GCF_023091745.1. NCBI lineage: Eukaryota > Metazoa > Chordata > Mammalia > Artiodactyla > Bovidae > Budorcas > Budorcas taxicolor. The sequence continues at coordinate 26,686 of NW_026292211.1, read as the reverse complement.
AGGAAGCGTGACACTACTGCTGCAGCTCGGGAGGAAAGCGCACGTGCATGCCCCCACTCGAGACGAGGCCTGACTCCCCTGGGGAGACTCAGAAGCACCCCAAGATCCATGGGAACACTGGAGAGGAATCCTCAGGTTCCGGCCCCGACTCCACACAAGGACTCAGGCCCCGGCATGGACGGGAGAGGAATCCCGAGAGGTCCACTAGCAACTCGCATGGGGACTGGCCTTTCCTGAGGCCACCAGAGCGGGTCCCTGAGGTCCCCGTCGTAACTCGAGAAGACCTGCCTCAACTCGAGAAAATCCAGGAGGTTCTCCCCTCCAGGCGAGATGAGGCCCATTTCCGCTGAGGCGTCTCGAGGCTGATCACACCTCACCTCTGGAACTTCGAAAGGCTCCTTCACACCCTTGGTGCAAATCAAGAAGTTCCCCGAGCTAGCCGTCTCCACTCGAGAGGAATCACGAGGGTCCCGCCCACATCCAGAGGAGCCCCGTTTCCGCCTCGTAGCTCGAGATGAGGGATCCTTTCCCTGCTTCGTCGGGAAAGAGTTCCCGGCCTTCCCGTCGCATCTCAAGAGGAGGCCCTCTCAACAGGAACGGCGAGGGGAACTCCAGGGTCGTGCCACCATTCCAAGAGTCCCCCAGATGTCTCAGTCCATTCCAGAGGAACCTCTTTTCCCTTCACCGGCTCGTCTTTCACGCCGAGGATCGACTCACACCAAGGTGGCACGTGGCACAGCCCTGTGGGAAAGCCTCGTGGGAAAGCCTCGAGGGACAGCCTCGAGGGAAAGCCACAGATCCCTTGATCCACGTGACAGGAAGCGTGACACTACTGCTGCAGCTCGGGAGGAAAGCGCACGTGCATGCCCCCACTCGGGACGAGGCCTGACTCCCCTGGGGAGACTCAGAAGCACCCCAAGATCCATGGCCACACTGGAGAGGAATCCTCAGGTTCCGGCCCCCACTCCACACAAGGACTGAGGCCCCGGCATGGACGGGAGAGGAATCCCGAGAGGGCCCCTAGCAACTCGCATGGGGACTGGCCTTTCCTGAGGCCACCAGAGCGGGTCCCTGAGGTCCCCGTCGTAACTCGAGAAGACCTGCCGCAACTCGAGAAAATCCAGGAGGTTCTCCCCTCCAGGCGAGATGAGGCCCATTTCCGCTGAGGCGTCTCGAGGCTGATCACACCTCACTTCTGGAACTTCGAAAGGCTCCTTCACACCCTTGGTGCAAATCAAGAAGTTCCCCGACATACCCGTCCCCACTCGAGAGGAATCACGAGGGTCCCGCCCACATCCAGAGGAGCCCCGTTTCCGCCTCGTAGCTCGAGATGAGGGATCCTTTCCCTGCTTCGTCGGGAAAGAGTTCCCGGCGTTCCCGTCGCATCTCAAGAGGAGGCCCTCTCAACAGGAACGGCGAGAGGAACTCCAGGGTCGTGCCACCATTCCAAGAGTCCCCCAGATGTCTCAGTCCATTCCAGAGGAACCTCTTTTCCCTTCACCGGCTCGTCTTTCACGCCGAGGATCGACTCACACCAAGGTGGCACGTGGCACAGCCCTGTGGGAAAGCCTCGTGGGAAAGCCTCGAGGGACAGCCTCGAGGGAAAGCCACAGATCCCTTGATCCACGTGACAGGAAGCGTGACACTACTGCTGCAGCTCGGGAGGAAAGCGCACGTGCATGCCCCCACTCGAGACGAGGCCTGACTCCCCTGGGGAGACTCAGAAGCACCCCAAGATCCATGGCAACACTGGAGAGGAATCCTCAGGTTCCGGCCCCGACTCCACACAAGGACTGAGGCCCCGGCATGGACGGGAGAGGAATCCCGAGAGGTCCCCTAGCAACTCGCATGGGGACTGGCCTTTCCTGAGGCCACCAGAGCGGGTCCCTGAGGTCCCCGTCGTAACTCGAGAAACCTGCCGCAACTCGAGAAAATCCAGGAGGTTCTCCCCTCCAGGCGAGATGAGGCCCATTTCCGCTGAGGCGTCTCGAGGCTGATCACACCTCACCTCTGGAACTTCGAAAGGCTCCCTCACACCCTTGGTGCAAATCAAGAAGTTCCCCGACCTAGCCGTCTCCACTCGAGAGGAATCACGAGGGTCCCGCCCACATCCAGAGGAGCCCCGTTTCCGCCTCGTAGCTCGAGATGAGGGATCCTTTCCCTGCTTCGTCGGGAAAGAGTTCCCGGCGTTCCCGTCGCATCTCAAGAGGAGGCCCTCTCAACAGGAACGGCGAGAGGAACTCCAGGGTCGTGCCACCATTCCAAGAGTCCCCCAGATGTCTCAGTCCATTCCAGAGGAACCTCTTTTCCCTTCACCGGCTCGTCTTTCACGCCGAGGATCGACTCACACCAAGGTGGCACGTGGCACAGCCCTGTGGGAAAGCCTCGTGGGAAAGCCTCGAGGGACAGCCTCGAGGGAAAGCCACAGATTCCTTGATCCACGTGACAGGAAGCATGACACTACTGCTGCAGCTCGGGAGGAAAGCGCACGTGCATGCCCCCACTCGAGACGAGGCCTGACTCCCCTGGGGAGACTCAGAAGCACCCCAAGATCCATGGCAAAACTGGAGAGGAATCCTCAGGTTCCGGCCCCCGACTCCACACAAGGACTGAGGCCCCGGCATGGACGGGAGAGGAATCCCGAGAGGTCCCCTAGCAACTCGCATGGGGACTGGCCTTTCCTGAGCCCACCAGAGCGGGTCCCTGAGGTCCCCGTCGTAACTCGAGAAGACCTGCCGCAACTCGAGAAAATCCAGGAGGTTCTCCCCTCCAGGCGAGATGACGCCCATTTCCGCTGAGGCGTCTCGAGGCTGATCACACCTCACCTCTGGAACTTCGAAAGGGTCCTTCACACCCTTGGTGCAAATCAAGAAGTTCCCCGAGCTAGCCGTCTCCACTCGAGAGGAATCACGAGGGTCCCGCCCACATCCAGAGGAGCCCCGTTTCCGCCTCGTAGCTCGAGATGAGGGATCCTTTCCCTGCTTCGTCGGGAAAGAGTTCCCGGCCTTCCCGTCGCATCTCAAGAGGAGGCCCTCTCAACAGGAACGGCGAGGGGAACTCCAGGGTCGTGCCACCATTCCAAGAGTCCCCCAGATGTCTCAGTCCATTCCAGAGGAACCTCTTTTCCCTTCACCGGCTCGTCTTTCACGCCGAGGATCGACTCACACCAAGGTGGCACGTGGCACAGCCCTGTGGGAAAGCCTCGTGGGAAAGCCTCGAGGGACAGCCTCGAGGGAAAGCCACAGATCCCTTGATCCACGTGACAGGAAGCGTGACACTACTGCTGCAGCTCGGGAGGAAAGCGCACGTGCATGCCCCCACTCGGGACGAGGCCTGACTCCCCTGGGGAGACTCAGAAGCACCCCAAGATCCATGGCAACACTGGAGAGGAATCCTCAGGTTCCGGCCCCCACTCCACACAAGGACTGAGGCCCCGGCATGGACGGGAGAGGAATCCCGAGAGGGCCCCTAGCAACTCGCATGGGGACTGGCCTTTCCTGAGGCCACCAGAGCGGGTCCCTGAGGTCCCCGTCGTAACTCGAGAAGACCTGCCTCAACTCGAGAAAATCCAGGAGGTTCTCCCCTCCAGGCGAGATGAGGCCCATTTCCGCTGAGGCGTCGCGAGGCTGATCACACCTCACCTCTGGAACTTCGAAAGGCTCCTTCACACCCTTGGTGCAAATCAAGAAGTTCCCCGACATACCCGTCTCCACTCGAGAGGAATCACGAGGGTCCCGCCCACATCCAGAGGAGCCCCGTTTCCGCCTCGTAGCTCGAGATGAGGGATCCTTTCCCTGCTTCGTCGGGAAAGAGTTCCCGGCGTTCCCGTCGCATCTCAAGAGGAGGCCCTCTCAACAGGAACGGCGAGAGGAACTCCAGGGTCGTGCCACCATTCCAAGAGTCCCCCAGATGTCTCAGTCCATTCCAGAGGAACCTCTTTTCCCTTCACCGGCTCGTCTTTCACGCCGAGGATCGACTCACACCAAGGTGGCACGTGGCACAGCCCTGTGGGAAAGCCTCGTGGGAAAGCCTCGAGGGACAGCCTCGAGGGAAAGCCACAGATCCCTTGATCCACGTGACAGGAAGCGTGACACTACTGCTGCAGCTCGGGAGGAAAGCGCACGTGCATGCCCCCACTCGAGACGAGGCCTGACTCCCCTGGGGAGACTCAGAAGCACCCCAAGATCCATGGCAACACTGGAGAGGAATCCTCAGGTTCCGGCCCCGACTCCACACAAGGACTGAGGCCCCGGCATGGACGGGAGAGGAATCCCGAGAGGTCCCCTAGCAACTCGCATGGGGACTGGCCTTTCCTGAGGCCACCAGAGCGGGTCCCTGAGGTCCCCGTCGTAACTCGAGAAACCTGCCGCAACTCGAGAAAATCCAGGAGGTTCTCCCCTCCAGGCGAGATGAGGCCCATTTCCGCTGAGGCGTCTCGAGGCTGATCACACCTCACCTCTGGAACTTCGAAAGGCTCCCTCACACCCTTGGTGCAAATCAAGAAGTTCCCCGACCTAGCCGTCTCCACTCGAGAGGCATCACGAGGGTCCCGCCCACATCCAGAGGAGCCCCGTTTCCGCCTCGTAGCTCGAGATGAGGGATCCTTTTCCTGCTTCGTCGGGAAAGAGTTCCCGGCGTTCCCGTCGCATCTCAAGAGGAGGCCCTCTCAACAGGAACGGCGAGAGGAACTCCAGGGTCGTGCCACCATTCCAAGAGTCCCCCAGATGTCTCAGTCCATTCCAGAGGAACCTCTTTTCCCTTCACCGGCTCGTCTTTCACGCCGAGGATCGACTCACACCAAGGTGGCACGTGGCACAGCCCTGTGGGAAAGCCTCGTGGGAAAGCCTCGAGGGACAGCCTCGAGGGAAAGCCACAGATTCCTTGATCCACGTGACAGGAAGCATGACACTACTGCTGCAGCTCGGGAGGAAAGCGCACGTGCATGCCCCCACTCGAGACGAGGCCTGACTCCCCTGGGGAGACTCAGAAGCACCCCAAGATCCATGGCAAAACTGGAGAGGAATCCTCAGGTTCCGGCCCCGACTCCACACAAGGACTGAGGCCCCGGCATGGACGGGAGAGGAATCCCGAGAGGTCCCCTAGCAACTCGCATGGGGACTGGCCTTTCCTGAGCCCACCAGAGCGGGTCCCTGAGGTCCCCGTCGTAACTCGAGAAGACCTGCCGCAACTCGAGAAAATCCAGGAGGTTCTCCCCTCCAGGCGAGATGACGCCCATTTCCACTGAGGCGTCTCGAGGCTGATCACACCTCACCTCTGGAACTTCGAAAGGCTCCTTCACACCCTTGGTGCAAATCAAGAAGTTCCCCGACATACCCGTCTCCACTCGAGAGGAATCACGAGGGTCCCGCCCACATCCAGAGGAGCCCCGTTTCCGCCTCGTAGCTCGAGATGAGGGATCCTTTCCCTGCTTCGTCGGGAAAGAGTTCCCGGCGTTCCCGTCGCATCTCAAGAGGAGGCCCTCTCAACAGGAACGGCGAGAGGAACTCCAGGGTCGTGCCACCATTCCAAGAGTCCCCCAGATGTCTCAGTCCATTCCAGAGGAACCTCTTTTCCCTTCACCGGCTCGTCTTTCACGCCGAGGATCGACTCACACCAAGGTGGCACGTGGCACAGCCCTGTGGGAAAGCCTCGTGGGAAAGCCTCGAGGGACAGCCTCGAGGGAAAGCCACAGATCCCTTGATCCACGTGACAGGAAGCGTGACACTACTGCTGCAGCTCGGGAGGAAAGCGCACGTGCATGCCCCCACTCGAGACGAGGCCTGACTCCCCTGGGGAGACTCAGAAGCACCCCAAGATCCATGGCAACACTGGAGAGGAATCCTCAGGTCCCGGCCCCGACTCCACACAAGGTCTGAGGCCCCGGCATGGACGGGAGAGGAATCCCGAGAGGCCCCCTAGCAACTCGCATGGGGACTGGCCTTTCCTGAGGCCACCAGAGCGGGTCCCTGAGGTCCCTGTCGTAACTCGAGAAGACCTGCCGCAACTCGAGAAAATTCAGGAGGTTCTCCCCTCCAGGCGAGATGAGGCCCATTTCCGCTGAGGCGTCTCGAGGCTGATCACACCTCCCCTCTGGAACTTCGAAAGGGTCCTTCACACCCTTGGTGCAAATCAAGAAGTTCCCCGACATACCCGTCTCCACTCGAGAGGGATCACGAGGGTCCCGCCCACATCCAGAGTAGCCCCGTTTCCGCCTCGTAGCTCGAGATGAGGGATCCTTTCCCTGCTTCATCGGGAAAGAGTTCCCGGCGTTCCCGTCGCATCTCAAGAGGAGGCCCTCTCAACAGGAACGGCGAGAGGAACTCCAGGGTCGTGCCACCATTCCAAGAGTCCCCCAGATGTCTCAGTCCATTCCAGAGGAACCTCTTTTCCCTTCACCGGCTCGTCTTTCACGCCGAGGATCGACTCACACCAAGGTGGCACGTGGCACAGCCCTGTGGGAAAGCCTCGTGGGAAAGCCTCGAGGGACAGCCTCGAGGGAAAGCCACAGATTCCTTGATCCACGTGACAGGAAGCATGACACTACTGCTGCAGCTCGGGAGGAAAGCGCACGTGCATGCCCCCACTCGAGACGAGGCCTGACTCCCCTGGGGAGACTCAGAAGCACCCCAAGATCCATGGCAAAACTGGAGAGGAATCCTCAGGTTCCGGCCCCGACTCCACACAAGGACTGAGGCCCCGGCATGGACGGGAGAGGAATCCCGAGAGGTCCCCTAGCAACTCGCATGGGGACTGGCCTTTCCTGAGGCCACCAGAGCGGGTCCCTGAGGTCCCCGTCTTAACTCGAGAAGACCTGCCGCAACTCGAGAAAATCCAGGAGGTTCTCCCCTCTAGGCGAGATGACGCCCATTTCCGCTGAGGCGTCTCGAGGCTGATCACACCTCACCTCTGGAACTTCGAAAGGCTCCTTCACACCCTTGGTGCAAATCAAGAAGTTCCCCGACATACCCGTCTCCACTCGAGAGGAATCACGAGGGTCCCGCCCACATCCAGAGGAGCCCCGTTTCCGCCTCGTAGCTCGAGATGAGGGATCCTTTCCCTGCTTCGTCGGGAAAGAGTTCCCGGCGTTCCCGTCGCATCTCAAGAGGAGGCCCTCTCAACAGGAACGGCGAGAGGAACTCCAGGGTCGTGCCACCATTCCAAGAGTCCCCCAGATGTCTCAGTCCATTCCAGAGGAACCTCTTTTCCCTTCACCGGCTCGTCTTTCACGCCGAGGATCGACTCACACCAAGGTGGCACGTGGCACAGCCCTGTGGGAAAGCCTCGTGGGAAAGCCTCGAGGGACAGCCTCGAGGGAAAGCCACAGATCCCTTGATCCACGTGACAGGAAGCGTGACACTACTGCTGCAGCTCGGGAGGAAAGCGCACGTGCATGCCCCCACTCGAGACGAGGCCTGACTCCCCTGGGGAGACTCAGAAGCACCCCAAGATCCATGGCAACACTGGAGAGGAATCCTCAGGTCCCGGCCCCGACTCCACACAAGGTCTGAGGCCCCGGCATGGACGGGAGAGGAATCCCGAGAGGCCCCCTAGCAACTCGCATGGGGACTGGCCTTTCCTGAGGCCACCAGAGCGGGTCCCTGAGGTCCCTGTCGTAACTCGAGAAGACCTGCCGCAACTCGAGAAAATTCAGGAGGTTCTCCCCTCCAGGCGAGATGAGGCCCATTTCCGCTGAGGCGTCTCGAGGCTGATCACACCTCCCCTCTGGAACTTCGAAAGGGTCCTTCACACCCTTGGTGCAAATCAAGAAGTTCCCCGACATACCCGTCTCCACTCGAGAGGGATCACGAGGGTCCCGCCCACATCCAGAGTAGCCCCGTTTCCGCCTCGTAGCTCGAGATGAGGGATCCTTTCCCTGCTTCATCGGGAAAGAGTTCCCGGCGTTCCCGTCGCATCTCAAGAGGAGGCCCTCTCAACAGGAACGGCGAGAGGAACTCCAGGGTCGTGCCACCATTCCAAGAGTCCCCCAGATGTCTCAGTCCATTCCAGAGGAAACTCTTTTCCCTTCACCGGCTCGTCTTTCACGCCGAGGATCGACTCACACCAAGGTGGCACGTGGCACAGCCCTGTGGAAAAGCCTCGTGGGAATGCCTCGAGGGACAGCCTCGAGGGAAAACCGCAGATCCCTTGATCCACGTGACAGGAAGCGTGACACTACTGCTGCAGCTCGGGAGGTAAGCGCACGTGCATGCCCCCACTCGAGACGAGGCCTGACTCCCCTGGGGAGACTCAGAAGCACCCCAAGATCCATGGCAACACTGGAGAGGAATCCTCAGGTTCCGGCCCCCACTCCACACAAGGACTGAGGCCCCGGCATGGACGGGAGAGGAATCCCGAGAGGCCCCCTAGCAACTCGCATGGGGACTGGACTTTCCTGAGGCCACCAGAGCGGGTCCCTGATGTCCCCGTCGTAACTCGAGAAGACCTGCCGCAACTCGAGAAAATCCAGGAGGTTCTCCCCTCCAGGCGAGATGAGGCCCATTTCCGCTGAGGCGTCTCGAGGCTGATCACATCTCACCTCTAGAACTTCGAAAGGCTCCTTCACACGCTTGGTGCAAATCAAGAAGTTCCCCGACATAGCCGTCTCCACTCGAGAGGAATCACGAGGGTCCCTCCCACATCCAGAGGAGCCCCGTTTCCGCCTTGTAGCTTGAGATGAGGGATCCTTTCCCTGCTTCGTCGGGAAAGAGTTCCCGGCGTTCCCGTCTCATCTCAAGAGGAGGCCCTCTCAACAGGAACGGCGAGAGGAACTCCAGGGTCGTGCCACCATTCCAAGAGTCCCCCAGATGTCTCAGTCCATTCCAGAGGAAACTCTTTTCCCTTCACCGGCTCGTCTTTCACGCCGAGGATCGACTCACACCAAGGTGGCACGTGGCACAGCCCTGTGGGAAAGCCTCGTGGGAAAGCCTCGAGGGACAGCCTCGAGGGAAAGCCACAGATCCCTTGATCCACGTGACAGGAAGCGTGACACTACTGCTGCAGCTCGGGAGGAAAGCGCAGGTGCATGCCCCCACTGGAGACGAGGCCTGACTCCCCTGGGGAGACTCAGAATCACCCCAAGATCCATGGAAACACTGGAGAGGAATCCTCAGGTACCGGCCCCGACTCCACACAAGGACTGAGGCCCCGGCATGGACGAGAGAGGAATCCCGAGAGGCCCCCTAGCAACTCGCATGGGGACTGGCCTTTCCTGAGGCCACCAGAGCGGGTCCCTCAGGTCCCCGTCGTAACTCGAGAAGACCTGCCGCAACTCGAGAAAATCCAGGAGGTTCTCCCCCTCCAGGCGAGATGAGGCCCATTTCCGCTGAGGCGTCTCGAAGCTGATCACACCTCCCCTTTGGTACTTCGAAAGGGTCCTTCACACCCTTGGTGCAAATCAAGAAGTTCCCCGACATACCCGTCTCCACTCGAGAGGAATCACGAGGGTCCCGCCCACATCCAGAGGAGCCCCGTTTCGGCCTCGTAGCTCGAGATGAGGGATCCTGTCCCTGCTTCGTCGGGAAAGATTTCCCGGCCTTCCCGTCGCATCTCAACAGGAGGCCCTCTCAACAGGCACGGCGAGAGAACTCCAGGGTCGTACCACCTTTCCAAGAGTCCCCCAGATGTCTCAGTCCATTCCAGCGGAACCTCTTTTCCCTTCACCGGCTCGTCTTTCACGCCGAGGATCGACTCACACCAAGGTGGCACGTGGCACAGCCCTGTGGGAAAGCCTCGTGGGAAAGCCTCGAGGGACAGCCTCGAGGGAAAGCCACAGATCCCTTGATCCACGTGACAGGTAGCGTGACACTACTGCTGCAGCTCGAGAGGAAAGCGCACGTGCATGCCCCCACCCGAGACGAGGCCTGACTCCCCTGGGGAGACTCAGAATCACCCCAAGATCCATGGAAACACTGGAGAGGAATCCTCAGGTACCGGCCCCGACTCCACACATGGAATGAGGCCCCGGCATGGACGCGAGAGGAATCCCGAGAGGCCCCCTAGCAACTCGCATGGGGACTGGCCTTTCCTGAGGCCACCAGAGCGGGTCCCTGAGGTCCCCGTCGTAACTCGAGAAGACCTGCCGCAACTCGAGAAAATCCAGGAGGTTCTCCCCTCCAGGGGAGATGAGGCCCATTTCCGCTGAGGCGTCTCGAGGCTGATCACACCTCACCTCTGGAACTTCGAAAGGGTCCTTCACACCCTTGGTGCAAATCAAGAAGTTCCCCGACATACCCGTCTCCACTCGAGAGGAATCACGAGGGTCCCGCCCACATCCAGAGGAGCCCCGTTTCCGCCTCGTAGCTCGAGATGAGGGATCCTTTCCCTGTTTCGTCGGGAAAGAGTTCCCGGCATTCCCGTCGCATCTCAAGAGGAGGCCCTCTCAAGAGGAACGGCGAGAGGAACTCCAGGGTCGTGCCACCATTCCAAGAGTCCCCCAGATGTCTCACTCCATTCCAGAGGAACCTCTTTTCCCTTCACCGGCTCGTCTTTCACGCCGAGGATCGACTCACACTAGGTGGCACGTGGCACAGCACTTTGGGAAAGCCTGGAGCGAAAGCCTACAGGGAAAGCCACAGATCCCTTGATCCACGAGACAGGAAGCGTGACACTACTGCTGCAGCTCGGGAGGAAAGCGCACGTGTGTGCCCCCACCCGAGACGAGGCCTGACTCCCCTGGGGAGACTCAGAAGCACCCCAAGATCCATGGCAACACTGGAGAGGAATCCTCAGGTTCCGGCCCCGACTCCACACAAGGTCTTAGGCCCCGGCATGGACGGGAGAGGAATCCCAAGATGGCCCCTAGCAACTCGCATGGGGACTGGCCTCTCCTGAGGCCACCAGAGCGGGTCCCTGAGGTCCCCGTCGTAACTCGAGAAGACCTGCCGCAACTCGAGAAAATCCAGGAGGTTGTCCCCTCCAGGCGAAATGAGGCCCATTTCCGCTGAGGCGTCTTGAGTCTGATCACACCTCACCTCTGGAACTTCGAAAGGGTCCTTCACACCCTTGGTGCAAATCAAGAAGTTCCCCGACATACCCGTCTCCACTCGGGAGGAATCATGAGGGTCCCGCCCACATCCAGAGGAGCCCCGTTTCCGCCTCGTAGCTCGAGATGAGGGATCCTTTCCCTGCTTCGTCGGGAAAGAGTTCCCTGCGTTCCCGTCGCATCTCAAGAGGAGGCCCTCTCAAGGGGATCGATGAGAGGAACTCCAGGGTCGTGTCACCATGCCAAGAGTCCCCCAGATGTCTCAGTCCATTCCAGAGGAACCTCTTTTCCCTTCACCGGCTCGTCTTTCACGCTGAGGATCCACTTCCAACAAGGTGGCACGTGGCACAGCCCTGTGGGAAAGCCTTGTGGGAAAGCCTCGTGGGAAAGCCTCGAGGGGCAGACTCGAGGGAAACCACAGATTCCTAGATCCACGTGACAGGAAGCGTGACACTACTGCTGCAGCTCGGGAGGAAAGCGCACGTGCATGCCCCCACCCGAGACGAGGCCTGACTCCCCTGGGGAGACTCAAAAGCACCCCAAAATCCATGTCAACAGTGGAGAGGAATCCTCAAGTTCCGGCCCCGACTCTACACAAGGTCTTAGGCCCCGGCATGGACGGGAGAGGAATCCCGAGATGGCCCCTAGCAACTCGCATGGGGACTGGCCTCTCCTTAGGCCACCAGAACGGGTCCCTGAGGTCCCCGTCGTAACTCGAGAAGACCTGCCGCAACTCGAGAAAATCCAGGAGGTTCTCCCCTCCAGCGAGATGAGGCCCATTTCTGCTGAGGCGTCTCGAGGCTGATCACACCTCACCCCTGGAACTTCGAAAGGGTCCTTCACACCCTCGGTGCAAATCAAGAAGTTCCCCGACATAGCCGTCTCCACTCGAGAGGAAACACGAGGGTCCCGCCCACATCCTGAGGAGCCCCGTTTCCGCCTCGTAGCTCGAGATGAGGGATCCTTTCCCTGCATCGTCGGAAAAGAGTTCCCAGCGTTCCCGTCGCATTTCAAGAGGAGGCCCTCTCAAGAGGAACGGCGAGAGGAACTCCAGGGTCGTGCCACCATTCCAAGAGTCCCCCAGGTGTCTCAGTCCATTCCAGAGGAACCTCTTTTCCCTTCACAGGCTCTTCTTTCACGCTGAGGATCGACTCACACAAAGGTGGCACGTGGCACAGCCCTGTGGGAAAGCCTGGAGCGAAAGCCTCGAGGGAAAGCCACAGATCCCTTGATCCACGTGACAGGAAGCGTGACACTACTGCTGCAGCTCGGGAGGAAAGCGCACGTGCGTGCCCCCACTCGAAACGAGGCCTGACTCTCCTGGGGAGACTCAGAAGCACCCCAAGATCCATGGCAACACTGGAGAGGAATCCTCAGGTTCCGGCCCCGACTCCACACGAGGTCTTAGGCCCCGGCATGGACGGGAGAGGAATCCCAAGATGGCCCCTAGCAACTCGCATGGGGACTTGCCTCTCCTGAGGCCACCAGAACGGGTCCCTGAGGTCCCCGTCGTAACTCGAGAAGACGTGCCGCAACTCGAGAAAATCCAGGAGGTTGTCCCCTCCAGGCGAGATGAGGCTCATTTCCGCTGAGGCGTCTCGAGGCTGATCACACCTCACCTCTGGAACTTCAAAAGGGTCCTTCACACCCTTCGTGCAAATCAAGAAGTTCCCCGACATACCCGTCTCCACTCGAGAGGAAACACGAGGGTCCCAACCACCTCCAGAGGAGACCCGTTTCTGCCTCGTTGCTCGAGATGAGGGACTCTTTCCCTGCTTCGTCGGGAAAGAGTTCCCGGCGTTCCCGTCGCATCTCAAGAGGACGCCCTCTCATGAGGATCGACGAGAGGAACTTCAGGGTCGTGCCACCATTCCAAGAGTCCCCCAGATGTCTCAGTCCATTCCAGAGGAACCTCTTTTCCCTTCACCGGCTCGTCTTTCACGCCGACGATGGACTCACACCAAGGTGGCACGTGGCACAGCCCTGTGGGAGAGCCTCGTGGGAAAGACTCCAGCGAAAGCCTCGAGGGAAACCACAGATCCCTTGATCCACGTGACAGGAAGCGTGACACTATCGCTGCAGCTCGGGAGGAAAGCGCACGTGCATGCCCCCCTCGAGACGAGGCCTGACTCCCCTGGGGAGACTCAGAAGCACCCCAAGATCCATGGCAACACTGGAGAGGAATCCTCAGGTTCCGGCCCCGACTCCACACAAGGTCTTAGGCCCCGGCATGGACGGGAGAGTTATCCCGAGTTGCCCCATAGCAACTCGCCTCGGGACTTGCCTTTCCTGAGACCACCACAGCGGGTCCCTGAGGTCTCCGTCGTAACTCAAGAAGACCTGCCGCAACTCGAGAAAATCCAGGAGGTTCTCCCCTCCAGGCGAGATGAGGCCCATTTCCGCTGAGACGTCTCGAGGCTGATCACAACTCACCTCTGGAACTTCGAAAGGGTCCTTCACACCCTTGATGCAAATCAAGAAGTTCCCCGACATACCCATCTGCACTCGAGAGGAAACACGAGGGTCCCGCCCACATCCAGAGTTGCCCCGTTTCCTCCTCATAGCTCGAGTTGAGGGATCCTTTCCCTGCTTCGTCGGGAAAGAGTTCCCGGCGTTCCCGTCGCATCTCAAGAGGATGCCCTCTCAACAGGAACAGCGAGAGGAACTCCAGGGTCGTGCCACCATTCCAAGAGTCCCCCAGATGTCTCAGTCCATTCCAGAGGAACCTCTTTTCCCTTCACCGGCTCGTCCTTCACGCCGAAGATCGACTCACACCAAGGTGGCACGTGGCACAGCCCTGTGGGAAAGCCTCGTGGGAAAGCCTCGAGCGAAAGCCTCGAGGGAAAGCCACAGATCCCTTGATCCACGTGACAGGAAGCGTGACACTACTGCTGCAGCTCGGGAGGAATGCGCACATGCATGCCCCCATTCGAGACGAGGCCTGACTACCCTGGGGAGACTCAGAAGCTCCCCAAGATCGATGGCAACACTGCAGAGGAATCCTCAGGTTTTGGCCCCGAATCCACACAAGGACTGAGGCCCCGGCATGGACGGGAGAGGAATTCCGAAAGGTCCCCTAGCAACGCGAATGGGGACTGGCCTTTCCTGAGGCCTTCAGATCGGGTCCCTGAGGTCCCCGTCGTACCTCGAGAAGACCTGCCGCAACTCGAGAAAATCCAGGAGGTTCTCCCCTCCAGGCGAGATGAGGCCCATTTCCGCTGAGGCGTCTCGAGGCTGATCACACCTCACCTCTGGAACTTCGAAAGGGTCCTTCACACCCTTCGTGCAAATCAAGAAGTTCCCCGACATACCCGTCTCCACTCGAGAGGAAACACGAGGGTCCCGCCCACATCCAGAGGAGCCCCGTTTCCGCCTCGTAGCTCGAGATGAGAGATCCTTTCCCTGCTTCATCGGGAAAGAGTTCCCGGCTTTCCCGTCGAATCTCAAGAGGAGGCCCTCTCAAGGGGATCGATGAATGGAACTCCAGGGTCGTGCCACCATGCCAAGAGTCCCCCAGATGTCTCAGTCCATTCCAGAGGAACCTCTTTTCCCTTCACCGGCTCGTCTTTCACGCCGAGGATCGACTCCCAACAAGGTGGCACGTGGCACAGCCCTGTGGGAAAGCCTCGTGGAAAAGCCTCGAGGGACAGCCTCGAGGGAAACCACAGATTCCTAGATTCACGTGACAGGAAGCGTGACACTACTGCTGCAGTTCGGGAGGAAAGCGCACGTGCATGCCCCCACTCGAGACGAGGACTGAGTCCCCTGGGGAGACTCAGAAGCACGCCAAGATCCATGGCAACACTGGAGCGGAATCCTCAGGTTCCGGCCCCGACTCCACATAAGGTCTTAGGCCCTGGCTGGACTGGAGAGGAATCCCGAGATGGCCCATAGCAACTCGCATGGGGACTGGCCTTTCCTGAGGCCACCAGAGCGGGTCTCTGAGGTTCCCGTCCTAACTCGAGAAGACCTGCCGCAACTGGAGAAAATCCAGGAGGTTCTCCCCTCCAGGAGAGATGATGCCCATTTCCGCTGAGGCGTCTCGAGGCTGATCACACCTCACCTCTGGAACTTCGAAAGGGTCCTTCACACCCTTGGTGCAAATCAAGAAGTTCCCCGACATACCCGTCTCCACTCGAGAGGAAACACGAGGGTCCCAACCACCTCCAGAGGAGCCCCGTTTCCACCTAGTTGATTGAGATGAGGGACTCTTTCCCTGTTTCGTCGGAAAGAGTTCCCGGCGTTCCCGTCGCATGTCAAGAGGACGCCCTCTCATGAGGATCGACGAGAGGAACTCCAGGGTCGTGCCACCATTCCAAGAGTCCCCCAGATGTCTCAGTCCATTCCAGAGGAACCTCTTTTCCCTTCACCGGCTCGTCTTTCATGCCGAGGATCGACTCACACCAAGGTGGCACGTGGCACAGCCGTGTGGGAAAGCCTCGTGGGAAAGCCTCGAGCGAACGCCTCGAGGGAAACCACAGATCCCTTGATCCACGTGGCAGGAAGCGTGACACTACTACTGCAGCTCGGGAGGAAAGCGCACGTGCATGCCCCCACACGAGACGAGGGCTGACTCCCCTGGGGAGACTCAGAAGCACCCCAAGATCCATGGCAACACTGGAGAGGAATCCTCAGGTTCCGGCCCCGACTCCACACAAGGTCTTAGGCCCCGGCATGGACGGGAGAGGTATCCCGAGATGGCCCCTAGCAACTCGCACGGGGACTGGCCTTTCCTGCGGCCACCAGATCTGGTCCCTTAGGACCCGTCGTTACTCGAGAAGACCTGCCGCAACTCGAGAAAATCCAGGAGGTTCTCCCCTCCAGGCGAGATGTGGCCCATTTCCGCTGAGGCGTCTCGAGGCTGATCACACCTCACCTCTGGAACTTCGAAAGGGTCCTTCACACCCTTGGTGCAAATCAAGAAATTCCCCGACATACCCGTCTCCACTCGAGAGGAAACACGAGGGTCCCGCCCACATTCAGAGGAGCCCCGTTTCCTCTTCATACCTCGAGATGAGGGATCCTTTCCCTGCTTCTTCGGGAAAGAGTTCCCGGCGTTCCCGTAGCATCTCAAGAGGAGGCCCTCTTAACAGGAACGGCGAGAGGAACTCCAGGGTCGTGCCACCATTCCAAGAGTCCCCCAGATGTCTCAGTCCATTCCAGAGGAACCTCTTTTCCCTTCACCGGGTCGTCTTTCACGCCGACGATCGACTCACACCAAGGTGGCACGTGGCACAGCCCTGTGGGAGAGCCTCGTGGGAAAGACTCCAGCGAAAGTCTCAAGGGAAACCACAGATCCCTTGATCCACCTGACAGGAAGCGTGACACTACTGCTGCAGCTCGGGAGGAAAGCGCACGTGCATGCCCCCACTCGAGACGAGGCCTGACTCCCCTGGGGAGACTCAGAAGCACCCCAAGATCCATGGCAACACTGGAGAGGAATCCTCAGGTTCCGGCCCTGACTCCACACAAGGTCTTAGGCCCCGGCATGGACGGGAGAGGAATCCCGAGTTGCCCCATAGCAACTCGCCTCGGGACTGGCCTTTCCTGAGGCCTCCACAGCGGGTCCCTGAGGTCCCCGTCGTAACTCGAGAAGACCTGCCGCAACTCGAGAAAATCCAGGAGGTTCTCCCCTCCAGGAGAGATGAGGCCCATTTCCGCTGAGGAGTCTCGAGGCGGATCACACCTCACCTCTGGAACTTCGAAAGGGTCCTTCACACCCTTGGTGCAAATCAAGAAGTTCCCCGACATACCTGTCTCCACTCGAGAGGAAACACGAGGGTCCCACCCACATCCAGAGGAGCCCCGTTTCCGCCTCGTTGCTCGAGATGAGGTATCCTTTCCCTGCTTCGTCGGGAAAGAGTTCCCGGCGTTCCCGTTGCATCTCAAGAGGACGCCCTCTCATGAGGATCGACGAGAGGAACTTCAGGGTCGTGCCACCATTCCAAGAGTCCCCCAGATGTCTCAGTCCATTCCAGAGGAACCTCTTTTCCCTTAACCGGCTCGTCTTTCACGCCGAGGATCGACTCCCAACAAGGTGGCACGTGGCACAGCCATGTGGGAAAGCCTCGTGGGAAAGCCTCGAGGGACAGCCTCGAGGGAAACCACAGATTCCTAGATCCACGTGACAGGAAGCGTGACAATACTGCTGCAGCTTGGGAGGAAAGCGCACATGCATGCCCCCACACGAGACGAGGCCTGACTCCCCTGGGGAGACGGAGAAGCACCCCATGATCCATGGCAACACTGGAGAGGAATCCTCAGGTTTCGGCCCCGACTCCACACAAGGACTGAGGCCCCGGCATGGACGGGAGAGGAATCCCGAGTGGTCCCCTAGCAACTCGCATGGGGACTGGCCTTTCCTGAGGCCACCAGAGCGGGTCCCTGAGGTCCCCGTCGTAACTCGAGAAGACCTGCCGCAACTCGAGAAAATCCAGGAGGTTCTCCCCTCCAGGCGAGATGGGGCCCATTTCCGCTGAGGCGTCTCGAGGCTGATCACACCTCACCTCTGGAACTTCGAAAGGGTCCTTCACACCCTTGGTGCAAATCAAGAAGTTCCCCGGCATACCCGTCTCCACTGGAGAGGAAACACGAGGGTCCCGCCCACATCCAGAGGAGCCCCGTTTCCGCCTCGTAGCTCGAGATGAGGGATCCTTTCCCTGCTTCTTCGGAAACGAGTTCCCGGCGTTACCGTCACATCTCAAGAGGAGGCCCTCTCAACAGGAACAGCGAGAGGAACTCCAGGGACGTGCCACCATTCCAAGAGTCCCCCAGATGTCTCAGTCCATTCCAGAGGAACCTCTTTTCCCTTCACCGGCTCGTCTTTCACGCCGAGGATCGACTCACACCAAGGTGGCACGTGGCACAGCCCTGTGGGAAAGCCTCGTGGGAAAGCCTCGAGGGACAGCCTCGAGGGAAAGCCACAGATCCCTTGATCCACGTGACAGGAAGCGTGACACTACTGCTGCAGCTCGGGAGGAAAGCGCAGGTGCATGCCCCCACTGGAGACGAGGCCTGACTCCCCTGGGGAGACTCAGAATCACCCCAAGATCCATGGAAACACTGGAGAGGAATCCTCAGGTACCCGGCCCCGACTCCACACAAGGACTGAGGCCCCGGCATGGACGAGAGAGGAATCCCGAGAGGCCCCCTAGCAACTCGCATGGGGAATGGCCTTTCCTGAGGCCACCAGAGCGGGTCCCTCAGGTCCCCGTCGTAACTCGAGAAGACCTGCCGCAACTCGAGAAAATCCAGGAGGTTCTCCCCTCCAGGCGAGATGAGGCCCATTTCCGCTGAGGTGTCTCGAGGCTGATCACACCTCACCTCTGGAACTTCGAAAGGGTCCTTCACACCCTTGGTGCAAATCAAGAAGTTCCCCGACATACCCGTCTCCACTCGAGAGGAATCACGAGGGTCCCGCCCACATCCAGAGGAGCCCCGTTTCCGCCTCGTAGCTCGAGATGAGGGATCCTTTCCCTGCTTCGTCGGGAAAGAGTTCCCGGCGTTCCCGTCGCATCTCAAGAGGAAGCCCTCTCAACAGGAACGGCGAGAGGAACTCCAGGGTCGTGCCAGCATTCCAAGAGACCCCCAGATGTCTCAGTCCATTCCAGAGGAACCTCTTTTCCCTTCACTGTCTCATCTTTCACGCCGAGGATCGACTCACACCAAGGTGGCACGTGGCACAGCCCTGTGGGAAAGCCTCGTGGGAAAGCCACAGATCCCTTGATCCACGTGACAGGAAGCGTGACACTACTGCTGCAGCTCGGGAGGTAAGCGCACGTGCATGCCCCCACTCGAGACGAGGCCTGACTCCCCTGGGGAGACGCAGAAGCACCCCAAGATCCATGGCAACAATGGAGAGGAATCCTCAGGTTCCGGCCCCGACTCCACACAAGGACTGAGGCCCCCGGCATGGACGGGAGAGGAATCCCGAGAGGTCCCCTAGCAACTGGCATGGGGACAGGCCTTTCCTGAGGCCACCAGAGCGGGTCCCTGAGGTCCCCGTCGTAACTCGAGAAGACCTGCCACAACTCGAGAAAATCCAGGAGGATCTCCCCTCCAGGCGAGATGAGGCCCATTTCCGCTTAGGCATCTCGAGGCTGATCACACCTCCCCTCTGGAACTTCGAAAGGGTCCTTCACACCCTTGGTGCAAATCAAGAAGTTCCCCGACATACCCGTCTCCACTCGAAAGGAATCACGAGGGTCCCGCCCACATCCAGAGGAGCCCCGTTTCCGCCTCGTAGCTCGAGATGAGGGATCCTTTCCCTGCTTCGTCGGGAAAGATTTCCCGGCGTTCCCGTCGCATCTCAAGAGGAGGCCCTCTCAACAGGAACGGCGAGAGGAACTCCAGGGTCGTGCCACCATTCCAAGAGTCCCCCAGATGTCTCAGGTCCATTCCAGAGGAACCTCTTTTCCCTTCACCCGGCTCGTCTTTCCCGCCGAGGATCGACTCACACCAAGGTGGCACGTGGCACAGCCCTGTGGGAAAGCCTCGTGGGAAAGCCTCGAGGGACAGCCTCGAGGGAAAGCCACAGATCCCTTGATCGACGTGACAGGAAGCGTGACACTACTGCTGCAGCTCAGGAGGAAAGCGCACGTGCATGCCCCCACTCGAGACGAGGCCTGACTCCCCTGGGGAGACTCAGAAGCACCCCAAGATCCATGGCAACACTGGAGAGGAATCCTCAGGTTCCGGCCCCGACTCCACACAAGGACTGAGGCCCCGGCATGGACCGGAGAGGAATCCCGAGAGGTCCCCTAGCAACTCGCATGGGGACTGGCCTTTCCTGAGGCCACCAGAGCGGGTCCCTGAGGTCCCCGCCGTAACTCGAGAAGACCTGCCGCAACTCGAGAAAATCCAGGAGGTTCTCCCCTCCAGGCGAGATGAGGCCCATTTCCGCTGAGGCGTCTCGAGGCTGATCACACCTCACCTCGGGAACTTCGAAAGGGTACTTCACACCCTTGGTGCAAATCAAGAAGTTCCCCGACCTAGCCGTCTCCACTCGAGAGGAATCACGAGGGTCCCGCCCACATCCAGAGGAGCCCCGTTTCCGCCTCGTAGCTCGAGATGAGGGATCCTTTCCCTGCTTCGTCGGGAAAGAGTTCCCGGCGTTCCCGTCGCATCTCAAGAGGAGGCCCTCTCAACAGGAACGGCGAGAGGAACTCGAGGGTCGTGCCACCATTCCAAGAGTCCCCCAGATGTCTCAGTCCATTCCAGAGGAACCTCTTTTCCCTTCACCGGCTCGTCTTTCACGCCGAGGATCCACTCACACCAAGGTGGCACGTGGCACAGCCCTGTGGGAAAGCCTCGTGGGAAAGCCTCGAGGGAAAGCCTCGAGGGAAAGCCACAGATCCCTTGATCCACGTGACAGGAAGCGTGACACTACTGCTGCAGCTCGGGAGGAAAGCGCACGTGCATGCCCGCACTCGAGACGAGGCCTGACTCCCCTGGGGAGACTCAGAAGCACCCCAAGATCCATGGCAACACTGGAGAGGAATCCTCAGGTTCCGGCCCCGACTCCACACAAGGACTGAGGCCCCGGCATGGACGGGAGAGGAATCCCGAGAGGTCCCCTAGCAACTCGCATGGGGACTGGCCTTTCCTGAGGCCACCAGAGCGGGTCCCTGAGGTCCCCGCCGTAACTCGAGAAGACCTGCCGCAACTCGAGAAAATCCAGGAGGTTCTCCCCTCCAGGCGAGATGAGGCCCATTTCCGCTGAGGCGTCTCGAGGCTCATCACACCTCACCTCTGGAACTTCGAAAGGGTCCTTCACACGCTTGGTGCAAATCAAGAAGTTCCCCGACCTAGCCGTCTCCACTCGAGAGGAATCACGAGGGTCCCGCCCACATCCAGAGGAGCCCCGTTTCCGCCTCGTAGCTCGAGATGAGGGATCCTTTCCCTGCTTCGTCGGGAAAGAGTTCCCGGCGTTCCCGTCGCATCTCAAGAGGAGGCCCTCTCAACTGGAACGGCGAGAGGAACTCCAGGGTCGTGCCACCATTCCAAGAGTCCCCCAGATGTCTCAGTCCATTCCAGAGGAACCTCTTTTCCCTTCACCGGCTCGTCTTTCACGCCGAGGATCGACTCACACCAAGGTGGCACGTGGCACAGCCCTGTGGGAAAGCCTCGTGGGAAAGCCTCGAGGGACAGCCTCGAGGGAAAGCTACAGATCCCTTGATCCACGTGACAGGAAGCGTGACACTACTGCTGCAGCTCGGGAGGAAAGCGCACGTGCATGCCCCCACTCGAGACGAGGCCTGACTCCCCTGGGGAGACTCAGAAGCACCCCAAGATCCATGGCAACACTGGAGAGGAATCCTCAGGTTCCGACCCCGACTCCACACAAGGACTGAGGCCCCGGCATGGACGGGAGAGGAATCCCGAGAGGTCCCCTAGCAACTCGCATGGGGACTGGCCTTTCCTGAGGCCACCAGAGCGGGTCCCTGAGGTCCCCCGCCGTAACTCGAGAAGACCTGCCGCAACTCGAGAAAATCCAGGAGGTTCTCCCCTCCAGGCGAGATGAGGCCCATTTCCGCTGAGGCGTCTCGAGGCTGATCACACCTCACCTCTGGAACTTCGAAAGGGTCCTTCACACGCTTGGTGCAAATCAAGAAGTTCCCCGACCTAGCCGTCTCCACTCGAGAGGATTCACGAGGGTCCCGCCCACATCCAGAGGAGCCCCGTTTCCCGCCTCGTAGCTCGAGATGAGGGATCCTTTCCCTGCTTCGTCGGGAAAGAGTTCCCGGCGTTCCCGTCGCATCTCAAGAGGAGGCCCTCTCAACTGGAACGGCGAGAGGAACTCCAGGGTCGTGCCAGCATTCCAAGAGACCCCCAGATGTCTCAGTCCATTCCAGAGGAACCTCTTTTCCCTTCACTGTCTCATCTTTCACGCCGAGGATCGACTCACACCAAGGTGGCACGTGGCACAGCCCTGTGGGAAAGCCTCGTGGGAAAGCCACAGATCCCTTGATCCACGTGACAGGAAGCGTGACACTACTGCTGCAGCTCGGGAGGTAAGCGCACGTGCATGCCCCCACTCGAGACGAGGCCTGACTCCCCTGGGGAGACTCAGAAGCACCCCAAGATCCATGGCAACAATGGAGAGGAATCCTCAGGTTCCGGCCCCGACTCCACACAAGGACTGAGGCCCCGGCATGGACGGGAGAGGAATCCCGAGATGTCCCCTAGCAACTGGCATGGGGACAGGCCTTTCCTGAGGCCACCAGAGCGGGTCCCTGAGGTCCCCGTCGTAACTCGAGAAGACCTGCCACAACTCGAGAAAATCCAGGAGGATCTCCCCTCCAGGCGAGATGAGGCCCATTTCCGCTTAGGCATCTCGAGGCTGATCACACCTCCCCTCTGGAACTTCGAAAGGGTCCTTCACACCCTTGGTGCAAATCAAGAAGTTCCCCCGACATACCCGTCTCCACTCGAAAGGAATCACGAGGGTCCCGCCCACATCCAGAGGAGCCCCGTTTCCGCCTCGTAGCTCGAGATGAGGGATCCTTTCCCTGCTTCGTCGGGAAAGATTTCCCGGCGTTCCCGTCGCATCTCAAGAGGAGGCCCTCTCAACAGGAACGGCGAGAGGAACTCCAGGGTCGTGCCACCATTCCAAGAGTCCCCCAGATGTCTCAGTCCATTCCAGAGGAACCTCTTTTCCCTTCACCGGCTCGTCTTTCCCGCCGAGGATCGACTCACACCAAGGTGGCACGTGGCACAGCCCTGTGGGAAAGCCTCGTGGGAAAGCCTCGAGGGACAGCCTCGAGGGAAAGCCACAGATCCCTTGATCGACGTGACAGGAAGCGTGACACTACTGCTGCAGCTCAGGAGGAAAGCGCACGTGCATGCCCCCACTCGAGACGAGGCCTGACTCCCCTGGGGAGACTCAGAAGCACCCCAAGATCCATGGCAACACTGGAGAGGAATCCTCAGGTTCCGGCCCCGACTCCACACAAGGACTGAGGCCCCGGCATGGACCGGAGAGGAATCCCGAGAGGTCCCCTAGCAACTCGCATGGGGACTGGCCTTTCCTGAGGCCACCAGAGCGGGTCCCTGAGGTCCCCGCCGTAACTCGAGAAGACCTGCCGCAACTCGAGAAAATCCAGGAGGTTCTCCCCTCCAGGCGAGATGAGGCCCATTTCCGCTGAGGCGTCTCGAGGCTGATCACACCTCACCTCGGGAACTTCGAAAGGGTACTTCACACCCTTGGTGCAAATCAAGAAGTTCCCCGACCTAGCCGTCTCCACTCGAGAGGAATCACGAGGGTCCCGCCCACATCCAGAGGAGCCCCGTTTCCGCCTCGTAGCTCGAGATGAGGGATCCTTTCCCTGCTTCGTCGGGAAAGAGTTCCCGGCGTTCCCGTCGCATCTCAAGAGGAGGCCCTCTCAACAGGAACGGCGAGAGGAACTCCAGGGTCCTGCCACCATTCCAAGAGTCCCCCAGATGTCTCAGTCCATTCCAGAGGAACCTCTTTTCCCTTCACCGGCTCGTCTTTCACGCCGAGGATCCACTCACACCAAGGTGGCACGTGGCACAGCCCTGTGGGAAAGCCTCGTGGGAAAGCCTCGAGGGAAAGCCTCGAGGGAAAGCCACAGATCCCTTGATCCACGTGACAGGAAGCGTGACACTACTGCTGCAGCTCGGGAGGAAAGCGCACGTGCATGCCCGCACTCGAGACGAGGCCTGACTCCCCTGGGGAGACTCAGAAGCACCCCAAGATCCATGGCAACACTGGAGAGGAATCCTCAGGTTCCGGCCCCGACTCCACACAAGGACTGAGGCCCCGGCATGGACGGGAGAGGAATCCCGAGAGGTCCCCTAGCAACTCGCATGGGGACTGGCCTTTCCTGAGGCCACCAGAGCGGGTCCCTGAGGTCCCCGCCGTAACTCGAGAAGACCTGCCGCAACTCGAGAAAATCCAGGAGGTTCTCCCCTCCAGGCGAGATGAGGCCCATTTCCGCTGAGGCGTCTCGAGGCTCATCACACCTCACCTCTGGAACTTCGAAAGGGTCCTTCACACGCTTGGTGCAAATCAAGAAGTTCCCCGACCTAGCCGTCTCCACTCGAGAGGAATCACGAGGGTCCCGCCCACATCCAGAGGAGCCCCGTTTCCGCCTCGTAGCTCGAGATGAGGGATCCTTTCCCTGCTTCGTCGGGAAAGAGTTCCCGGCGTTCCCGTCGCATCTCAAGAGGAGGCCCTCTC
Organism: Budorcas taxicolor; assembly: GCF_023091745.1. NCBI lineage: Eukaryota > Metazoa > Chordata > Mammalia > Artiodactyla > Bovidae > Budorcas > Budorcas taxicolor. Next base: position 2,504 of record NW_026292211.1, on the reverse strand, counting down.
AACTGGAACGGCGAGAGGAACTCCAGGGTCGTGCCACCATTCCAAGAGTCCCCCAGATGTCTCAGTCCATTCCAGAGGAACCTCTTTTCCCTTCACCGGCTCGTCTTTCACGCCGAGGATCGACTCACACCAAGGTGGCACGTGGCACAGCCCTGTGGGAAAGCCTCGTGGGAAAGCCTCGAGGGACAGCCTCGAGGGAAAGCTACAGATCCCTTGATCCACGTGACAGGAAGCGTGACACTACTGCTGCAGCTCGGGAGGAAAGCGCACGTGCATGCCCCCACTCGAGACGAGGCCTGACTCCCCTGGGGAGACTCAGAAGCACCCCAAGATCCATGGCAACACTGGAGAGGAATCCTCAGGTTCCGACCCCGACTCCACACAAGGACTGAGGCCCCGGCATGGACGGGAGAGGAATCCCGAGAGGTCCCCTAGCAACTCGCATGGGGACTGGCCTTTCCTGAGGCCACCAGAGCGGGTCCCTGAGGTCCCCGCCGTAACTCGAGAAGACCTGCCGCAACTCGAGAAAATCCAGGAGGTTCTCCCCTCCAGGCGAGATGAGGCCCATTTCCGCTGAGGCGTCTCGAGGCTGATCACACCTCACCTCTGGAACTTCGAAAGGGTCCTTCACACGCTTGGTGCAAATCAAGAAGTTCCCCGACCTAGCCGTCTCCACTCGAGAGGATTCACGAGGGTCCCGCCCACATCCAGAGGAGCCCCGTTTCCGCCTCGTAGCTCGAGATGAGGGATCCTTTCCCTGCTTCGTCGGGAAAGAGTTCCCGGCGTTCCCGTCGCATCTCAAGAGGAGGCCCTCTCAACTGGAACGGCGAGAGGAACTCCAGGGTCGTGCCACCATTCCAAGAGTCCCCCAGATGTCTCAGTCCATTCCAGAGGAACCTCTTTTCCCTTCACCGGCTCGTCTTTCACGCCGAGGATCGACTCACACCAAGGTGGCACGTGGCACAGCCCTGTGGGAAAGCCTCGTGGGAAAGCCTCGAGGGACAGCCTCGAGGGAAAGCCACAGATCCCTTGATCCACGTGACAGGAAGCGTGACACTACTGCTGCAGCTCGGGAGGAAAGCGCACGTGCATGCCCCCACTCGAGACGAGGCCTGACTCCCCTGGGGAGACTCAGAAGCACCCCAAGATCCATGGCAACACTGGAGAGGAATCCTCAGGTACCGGCCCCCGACTCCACACAAGGACTGAGGCCCCGGCATGGACGAGAGAGGAATCCCGAGAGGCCCCCTAGCAACTCGCATGGGGAATGGCCTTTCCTGAGGCCACCAGAGCGGGTCCCTCAGGTCCCCGTCGTAACTCGAGAAGACCTGCCGCAACTCGAGAAAATCCAGGAGGTTCTCCCCTCCAGGCGAGATGAGGCCCATTTCCGCTGAGGTGTCTCGAGGCTGATCACACCTCACCTCTGGAACTTCGAAAGGGTCCTTCACACCCTTGGTGCAAATCAAGAAGTTCCCCGACATACCCGTCTCCACTCGAGAGGAATCACGAGGGTCCCGCCCACATCCAGAGGAGCCCCGTTTCCGCCTCGTAGCTCGAGATGAGGGATCCTTTCCCTGCTTCGTCGGGAAAGAGTTCCCGGCGTTCCCGTCGCATCTCAAGAGGAAGCCCTCTCAACAGGAACGGCGAGAGGAACTCCAGGGTCGTGCCAGCATTCCAAGAGACCCCCAGATGTCTCAGTCCATTCCAGAGGAACCTCTTTTCCCTTCACTGTCTCATCTTTCACGCCGAGGATCGACTCACACCAAGGTGGCACGTGGCACAGCCCTGTGGGAAAGCCTCGTGGGAAAGCCACAGATCCCTTGATCCACGTGACAGGAAGCGTGACACTACTGCTGCAGCTCGGGAGGTAAGCGCACGTGCATGCCCCCACTCGAGACGAGGCCTGACTCCCCTGGGGAGACTCAGAAGCACCCCAAGATCCATGGCAACAATGGAGAGGAATCCTCAGGTTCCGGCCCCGACTCCACACAAGGACTGAGGCCCCGGCATGGACGGGAGAGGAATCCCGAGAGGTCCCCTAGCAACTGGCATGGGGACAGGCCTTTCCTGAGGCCACCAGAGCGGGTCCCTGAGGTCCCCGTCGTAACTCGAGAAGACCTGCCACAACTCGAGAAAATCCAGGAGGATCTCCCCTCCAGGCGAGATGAGGCCCATTTCCGCTTAGGCATCTCGAGGCTGATCACACCTCCCCTCTGGAACTTCGAAAGGGTCCTTCACACCCTTGGTGCAAATCAAGAAGTTCCCCGACATACCCGTCTCCACTCGAAAGGAATCACGAGGGTCCCGCCCACATCCAGAGGAGCCCCGTTTCCGCCTCGTAGCTCGAGATGAGGGATCCTTTCCCTGCTTCGTCGGGAAAGATTTCCCGGCGTTCCCGTCGCATCTCAAGAGGAGGCCCTCTCAACAGGAACGGCGAGAGGAACTCCAGGGTCGTGCCACCATTCCAAGAGTCCCCCAGATGTCTCAGTCCATTCCAGAGGAAC
>NW_026292210.1:0-23124 GCF_023091745.1 Budorcas taxicolor | reverse complement strand
GGGCTGCCGCCCACAGCCTCCGCTCAGGGGAAGCAGCCCCTGTGCCAAGACCTGCAGGAGGCGCGGGGCGTCCCTGCCTGGAAGCCAAGTGCACGGTCCGCTTGGAAGCGGGCCTCCTTGGGAAGAGTCGAGGGAGCCAAGCCGCGTGCAGCTGCAATCCCTGCTTGGGCCGAGCCGAGTGTGCCTCCAGGACGGCAGAGCTCCAGCTCTGCTCAGAGGCCGGATCTAGTCAAGTGCCTTGCGCGAGGCTGCTCTGCCCTGGGCGAGACTTGCCCAGGCTTGCCTCGCTGCTAGGCTTGCTGCCCGGGAAGGAGCAGGCTGTGCGATGCTGGGAGAGGCCCCTGGCGCCTTCCTGGCCTCAGCTCCACTCCTGCCTTGCCTTTGCATCTAGGCCCCGGGCGTCCTTGGGGAAGGCTTAGGAGCCGGTGGCTTGCACACTGCCAAGCCCTCCAGCAGTGAGGCCTCTCGTCGAGGGGAGGGGAGGGGAGGGCAAGTGCAGGGCTCCTCCAGCGGGTGCCTGGCCGCCCAGACTCAGCGCCGCACGGCGAGCACAAGGCTCCCAGGTCCCCTGGCTGTGGTCTGCAGCCCCACACTCCCGGAGGCTGACTCCGTGGGCGCCCAGAAGGTGCCTGACAGACGTCATGTCCCTAGCGCTCTGCTCCCCAGCAGAGACGTGTGCAGGTGGTGGGGCCTGCCCCTGCGTGTCTGGGCTCCCGCCGGCAGCCCCAGCTCCAGGGAAGCAGCCCCTGAGCCAAGACCTGTAGGGGGCGCGGGGCGCCCCCGCCTGGAAGCCTAGTGCACAGCAGGCGGGAAGCGAGCCTCCTCGGGAGAAGAGGAGGCAGCCCAGCTGCGTGCGTCTGCACTCACTCCTTGGGCGGAGCCCAGTGAGCCTCCAGTACGGCAGAGCTCCAGCTCTGCTCAGAGGCCCGATCTGGCAGAGTTGCTGGCGTGAGGCTGCTCTGCCCTGGGCGAGCCTTGCCCAGACTTGCCTCGCTGCTAGGCTTCCTGCCCGGGAAGGAGCAGGCTGCGCCAGACAGGCAGACGCTCCTGGCGCCTTCCTGGCCTCAGCTCCACTCCTGCCTTGCCTTTGCACCTAGTCCCCAGGCGTCCTTGCGGAGGGCTTAGGGGCCGGTGGGGTGCACGCTGCCAAGCCCTCCAGCCGTGAGAGCTCTGTCATAGGGAAGGGAATGGCAAGTGCAGGGCTCCTCCAGCGGTCGCTTGGCCGCCCAGACTCAGCACAGCACGGAGAGCACCAGGCTTCCCCAGGGCCCCCGGCTGTGGTCTGCAGCCCCACACACCCGGAGGCTGACTCCGTGAGCGCCCAGAAGGTGCCTGACAGACGTCATTTCCCTAGTGCTCTCCCCACCAGCAGAGACGTGGGCAGGTGGTTGGGGCCTGCCCCTGCGTGTCTGGGCTGCCGCCCACAGCCTCCGCTCAGGGGAAGCAGCCCCTGTGCCAAGACCTGCAGGAGGCGCGGGGCGTCCCTGCCTGGAAGCCAAGTGCACGGTCCGCTTGGAAGCGGGCCTCCTTGGGAAGAGTCGAGGGAGCCAAGCCGCGTGCAGCTGCAATCCCTGCTTGGGCCGAGCCGAGTGTGCCTCCAGGACGGCAGAGCTCCAGCTCTGCTCAGAGGCCGGATCTAGTCAAGTGCCTTGCGCGAGGCTGCTCTGCCCTGGGCGAGACTTGCCCAGGCTTGCCTCGCTGCTAGGCTTGCTGCCCGGGAAGGAGCAGGCTGTGCGATGCTGGGAGAGGCCCCTGGCGCCTTCCTGGCCTCAGCTCCACTCCTGCCTTGCCTTTGCATCTAGGCCCCGGGCGTCCTTGGGGAAGGCTTAGGAGCCGGTGGCTTGCACACTGCCAAGCCCTCCAGCAGTGAGGCCTCTCGTCGAGGGGAGGGGAGGGGAGGGCAAGTGCAGGGCTCCTCCAGCGGGTGCCTGGCCGCCCAGACTCAGCGCCGCACGGCGAGCACAAGGCTCCCAGGTCCCCTGGCTGTGGTCTGCAGCCCCACACTCCCGGAGGCTGACTCCGTGGGCGCCCAGAAGGTGCCTGACAGACGTCATGTCCCTAGCGCTCTGCTCCCCAGCAGAGACGTGTGCAGGTGGTGGGGCCTGCCCCTGCGTGTCTGGGCTCCCGCCGGCAGCCCCAGCTCCAGGGAAGCAGCCCCTGAGCCAAGACCTGTAGGGGGCGCGGGGCGCCCCCGCCTGGAAGCCTAGTGCACAGCAGGCGGGAAGCGAGCCTCCTCGGGAGAAGAGGAGGCAGCCCAGCTGCGTGCGTCTGCACTCACTCCTTGGGCGGAGCCCAGTGAGCCTCCAGTACGGCAGAGCTCCAGCTCTGCTCAGAGGCCCGATCTGGCAGAGTTGCTGGCGTGAGGCTGCTCTGCCCTGGGCGAGCCTTGCCCAGACTTGCCTCGCTGCTAGGCTTCCTGCCCGGGAAGGAGCAGGCTGCGCCAGACAGGCAGACGCTCCTGGCGCCTTCCTGGCCTCAGCTCCACTCCTGCCTTGCCTTTGCACCTAGTCCCCAGGCGTCCTTGCGGAGGGCTTAGGGGCCGGTGGGGTGCACGCTGCCAAGCCCTCCAGCCGTGAGAGCTCTGTCATAGGGAAGGGAATGGCAAGTGCAGGGCTCCTCCAGCGGTCGCTTGGCCGCCCAGACTCAGCACAGCACGGAGAGCACCAGGCTTCCCCAGGGCCCCCGGCTGTGGTCTGCAGCCCCACACACCCGGAGGCTGACTCCGTGAGCGCCCAGAAGGTGCCTGACAGACGTCATTTCCCTAGTGCTCTCCCCACCAGCAGAGACGTGGGCAGGTGGTTGGGGCCTGCCCCTGCGTGTCTGGGCTGCCGCCCACAGCCTCCGCTCAGGGGAAGCAGCCCCTGTGCCAAGACCTGCAGGAGGCGCGGGGCGTCCCTGCCTGGAAGCCAAGTGCACGGTCCGCTTGGAAGCGGGCCTCCTTGGGAAGAGTCGAGGGAGCCAAGCCGCGTGCAGCTGCAATCCCTGCTTGGGCCGAGCCGAGTGTGCCTCCAGGACGGCAGAGCTCCAGCTCTGCTCAGAGGCCGGATCTAGTCAAGTGCCTTGCGCGAGGCTGCTCTGCCCTGGGCGAGACTTGCCCAGGCTTGCCTCGCTGCTAGGCTTGCTGCCCGGGAAGGAGCAGGCTGTGCGATGCTGGGAGAGGCCCCTGGCGCCTTCCTGGCCTCAGCTCCACTCCTGCCTTGCCTTTGCATCTAGGCCCCGGGCGTCCTTGGGGAAGGCTTAGGAGCCGGTGGCTTGCACACTGCCAAGCCCTCCAGCAGTGAGGCCTCTCGTCGAGGGGAGGGGAGGGGAGGGCAAGTGCAGGGCTCCTCCAGCGGGTGCCTGGCCGCCCAGACTCAGCGCCGCACGGCGAGCACAAGGCTCCCAGGTCCCCTGGCTGTGGTCTGCAGCCCCACACTCCCGGAGGCTGACTCCGTGGGCGCCCAGAAGGTGCCTGACAGACGTCATGTCCCTAGCGCTCTGCTCCCCAGCAGAGACGTGTGCAGGTGGTGGGGCCTGCCCCTGCGTGTCTGGGCTCCCGCCGGCAGCCCCAGCTCCAGGGAAGCAGCCCCTGAGCCAAGACCTGTAGGGGGCGCGGGGCGCCCCCGCCTGGAAGCCTAGTGCACAGCAGGCGGGAAGCGAGCCTCCTCGGGAGAAGAGGAGGCAGCCCAGCTGCGTGCGTCTGCACTCACTCCTTGGGCGGAGCCCAGTGAGCCTCCAGTACGGCAGAGCTCCAGCTCTGCTCAGAGGCCCGATCTGGCAGAGTTGCTGGCGTGAGGCTGCTCTGCCCTGGGCGAGCCTTGCCCAGACTTGCCTCGCTGCTAGGCTTCCTGCCCGGGAAGGAGCAGGCTGCGCCAGACAGGCAGACGCTCCTGGCGCCTTCCTGGCCTCAGCTCCACTCCTGCCTTGCCTTTGCACCTAGTCCCCAGGCGTCCTTGCGGAGGGCTTAGGGGCCGGTGGGGTGCACGCTGCCAAGCCCTCCAGCCGTGAGAGCTCTGTCATAGGGAAGGGAATGGCAAGTGCAGGGCTCCTCCAGCGGTCGCTTGGCCGCCCAGACTCAGCACAGCACGGAGAGCACCAGGCTTCCCCAGGGCCCCCGGCTGTGGTCTGCAGCCCCACACACCCGGAGGCTGACTCCGTGAGCGCCCAGAAGGTGCCTGACAGACGTCATTTCCCTAGTGCTCTCCCCACCAGCAGAGACGTGGGCAGGTGGTTGGGGCCTGCCCCTGCGTGTCTGGGCTGCCGCCCACAGCCTCCGCTCAGGGGAAGCAGCCCCTGTGCCAAGACCTGCAGGAGGCGCGGGGCGTCCCTGCCTGGAAGCCAAGTGCACGGTCCGCTTGGAAGCGGGCCTCCTTGGGAAGAGTCGAGGGAGCCAAGCCGCGTGCAGCTGCAATCCCTGCTTGGGCCGAGCCGAGTGTGCCTCCAGGACGGCAGAGCTCCAGCTCTGCTCAGAGGCCGGATCTAGTCAAGTGCCTTGCGCGAGGCTGCTCTGCCCTGGGCGAGACTTGCCCAGGCTTGCCTCGCTGCTAGGCTTGCTGCCCGGGAAGGAGCAGGCTGTGCGATGCTGGGAGAGGCCCCTGGCGCCTTCCTGGCCTCAGCTCCACTCCTGCCTTGCCTTTGCATCTAGGCCCCGGGCGTCCTTGGGGAAGGCTTAGGAGCCGGTGGCTTGCACACTGCCAAGCCCTCCAGCAGTGAGGCCTCTCGTCGAGGGGAGGGGAGGGGAGGGCAAGTGCAGGGCTCCTCCAGCGGGTGCCTGGCCGCCCAGACTCAGCGCCGCACGGCGAGCACAAGGCTCCCAGGTCCCCTGGCTGTGGTCTGCAGCCCCACACTCCCGGAGGCTGACTCCGTGGGCGCCCAGAAGGTGCCTGACAGACGTCATGTCCCTAGCGCTCTGCTCCCCAGCAGAGACGTGTGCAGGTGGTGGGGCCTGCCCCTGCGTGTCTGGGCTCCCGCCGGCAGCCCCAGCTCCAGGGAAGCAGCCCCTGAGCCAAGACCTGTAGGGGGCGCGGGGCGCCCCCGCCTGGAAGCCTAGTGCACAGCAGGCGGGAAGCGAGCCTCCTCGGGAGAAGAGGAGGCAGCCCAGCTGCGTGCGTCTGCACTCACTCCTTGGGCGGAGCCCAGTGAGCCTCCAGTACGGCAGAGCTCCAGCTCTGCTCAGAGGCCCGATCTGGCAGAGTTGCTGGCGTGAGGCTGCTCTGCCCTGGGCGAGCCTTGCCCAGACTTGCCTCGCTGCTAGGCTTCCTGCCCGGGAAGGAGCAGGCTGCGCCAGACAGGCAGACGCTCCTGGCGCCTTCCTGGCCTCAGCTCCACTCCTGCCTTGCCTTTGCACCTAGTCCCCAGGCGTCCTTGCGGAGGGCTTAGGGGCCGGTGGGGTGCACGCTGCCAAGCCCTCCAGCCGTGAGAGCTCTGTCATAGGGAAGGGAATGGCAAGTGCAGGGCTCCTCCAGCGGTCGCTTGGCCGCCCAGACTCAGCACAGCACGGAGAGCACCAGGCTTCCCCAGGGCCCCCGGCTGTGGTCTGCAGCCCCACACACCCGGAGGCTGACTCCGTGAGCGCCCAGAAGGTGCCTGACAGACGTCATTTCCCTAGTGCTCTCCCCACCAGCAGAGACGTGGGCAGGTGGTTGGGGCCTGCCCCTGCGTGTCTGGGCTGCCGCCCACAGCCTCCGCTCAGGGGAAGCAGCCCCTGTGCCAAGACCTGCAGGAGGCGCGGGGCGTCCCTGCCTGGAAGCCAAGTGCACGGTCCGCTTGGAAGCGGGCCTCCTTGGGAAGAGTCGAGGGAGCCAAGCCGCGTGCAGCTGCAATCCCTGCTTGGGCCGAGCCGAGTGTGCCTCCAGGACGGCAGAGCTCCAGCTCTGCTCAGAGGCCGGATCTAGTCAAGTGCCTTGCGCGAGGCTGCTCTGCCCTGGGCGAGACTTGCCCAGGCTTGCCTCGCTGCTAGGCTTGCTGCCCGGGAAGGAGCAGGCTGTGCGATGCTGGGAGAGGCCCCTGGCGCCTTCCTGGCCTCAGCTCCACTCCTGCCTTGCCTTTGCATCTAGGCCCCGGGCGTCCTTGGGGAAGGCTTAGGAGCCGGTGGCTTGCACACTGCCAAGCCCTCCAGCAGTGAGGCCTCTCGTCGAGGGGAGGGGAGGGGAGGGCAAGTGCAGGGCTCCTCCAGCGGGTGCCTGGCCGCCCAGACTCAGCGCCGCACGGCGAGCACAAGGCTCCCAGGTCCCCTGGCTGTGGTCTGCAGCCCCACACTCCCGGAGGCTGACTCCGTGGGCGCCCAGAAGGTGCCTGACAGACGTCATGTCCCTAGCGCTCTGCTCCCCAGCAGAGACGTGTGCAGGTGGTGGGGCCTGCCCCTGCGTGTCTGGGCTCCCGCCGGCAGCCCCAGCTCCAGGGAAGCAGCCCCTGAGCCAAGACCTGTAGGGGGCGCGGGGCGCCCCCGCCTGGAAGCCTAGTGCACAGCAGGCGGGAAGCGAGCCTCCTCGGGAGAAGAGGAGGCAGCCCAGCTGCGTGCGTCTGCACTCACTCCTTGGGCGGAGCCCAGTGAGCCTCCAGTACGGCAGAGCTCCAGCTCTGCTCAGAGGCCCGATCTGGCAGAGTTGCTGGCGTGAGGCTGCTCTGCCCTGGGCGAGCCTTGCCCAGACTTGCCTCGCTGCTAGGCTTCCTGCCCGGGAAGGAGCAGGCTGCGCCAGACAGGCAGACGCTCCTGGCGCCTTCCTGGCCTCAGCTCCACTCCTGCCTTGCCTTTGCACCTAGTCCCCAGGCGTCCTTGCGGAGGGCTTAGGGGCCGGTGGGGTGCACGCTGCCAAGCCCTCCAGCCGTGAGAGCTCTGTCATAGGGAAGGGAATGGCAAGTGCAGGGCTCCTCCAGCGGTCGCTTGGCCGCCCAGACTCAGCACAGCACGGAGAGCACCAGGCTTCCCCAGGGCCCCCGGCTGTGGTCTGCAGCCCCACACACCCGGAGGCTGACTCCGTGAGCGCCCAGAAGGTGCCTGACAGACGTCATTTCCCTAGTGCTCTCCCCACCAGCAGAGACGTGGGCAGGTGGTTGGGGCCTGCCCCTGCGTGTCTGGGCTGCCGCCCACAGCCTCCGCTCAGGGGAAGCAGCCCCTGTGCCAAGACCTGCAGGAGGCGCGGGGCGTCCCTGCCTGGAAGCCAAGTGCACGGTCCGCTTGGAAGCGGGCCTCCTTGGGAAGAGTCGAGGGAGCCAAGCCGCGTGCAGCTGCAATCCCTGCTTGGGCCGAGCCGAGTGTGCCTCCAGGACGGCAGAGCTCCAGCTCTGCTCAGAGGCCGGATCTAGTCAAGTGCCTTGCGCGAGGCTGCTCTGCCCTGGGCGAGACTTGCCCAGGCTTGCCTCGCTGCTAGGCTTGCTGCCCGGGAAGGAGCAGGCTGTGCGATGCTGGGAGAGGCCCCTGGCGCCTTCCTGGCCTCAGCTCCACTCCTGCCTTGCCTTTGCATCTAGGCCCCGGGCGTCCTTGGGGAAGGCTTAGGAGCCGGTGGCTTGCACACTGCCAAGCCCTCCAGCAGTGAGGCCTCTCGTCGAGGGGAGGGGAGGGGAGGGCAAGTGCAGGGCTCCTCCAGCGGGTGCCTGGCCGCCCAGACTCAGCGCCGCACGGCGAGCACAAGGCTCCCAGGTCCCCTGGCTGTGGTCTGCAGCCCCACACTCCCGGAGGCTGACTCCGTGGGCGCCCAGAAGGTGCCTGACAGACGTCATGTCCCTAGCGCTCTGCTCCCCAGCAGAGACGTGTGCAGGTGGTGGGGCCTGCCCCTGCGTGTCTGGGCTCCCGCCGGCAGCCCCAGCTCCAGGGAAGCAGCCCCTGAGCCAAGACCTGTAGGGGGCGCGGGGCGCCCCCGCCTGGAAGCCTAGTGCACAGCAGGCGGGAAGCGAGCCTCCTCGGGAGAAGAGGAGGCAGCCCAGCTGCGTGCGTCTGCACTCACTCCTTGGGCGGAGCCCAGTGAGCCTCCAGTACGGCAGAGCTCCAGCTCTGCTCAGAGGCCCGATCTGGCAGAGTTGCTGGCGTGAGGCTGCTCTGCCCTGGGCGAGCCTTGCCCAGACTTGCCTCGCTGCTAGGCTTCCTGCCCGGGAAGGAGCAGGCTGCGCCAGACAGGCAGACGCTCCTGGCGCCTTCCTGGCCTCAGCTCCACTCCTGCCTTGCCTTTGCACCTAGTCCCCAGGCGTCCTTGCGGAGGGCTTAGGGGCCGGTGGGGTGCACGCTGCCAAGCCCTCCAGCCGTGAGAGCTCTGTCATAGGGAAGGGAATGGCAAGTGCAGGGCTCCTCCAGCGGTCGCTTGGCCGCCCAGACTCAGCACAGCACGGAGAGCACCAGGCTTCCCCAGGGCCCCCGGCTGTGGTCTGCAGCCCCACACACCCGGAGGCTGACTCCGTGAGCGCCCAGAAGGTGCCTGACAGACGTCATTTCCCTAGTGCTCTCCCCACCAGCAGAGACGTGGGCAGGTGGTTGGGGCCTGCCCCTGCGTGTCTGGGCTGCCGCCCACAGCCTCCGCTCAGGGGAAGCAGCCCCTGTGCCAAGACCTGCAGGAGGCGCGGGGCGTCCCTGCCTGGAAGCCAAGTGCACGGTCCGCTTGGAAGCGGGCCTCCTTGGGAAGAGTCGAGGGAGCCAAGCCGCGTGCAGCTGCAATCCCTGCTTGGGCCGAGCCGAGTGTGCCTCCAGGACGGCAGAGCTCCAGCTCTGCTCAGAGGCCGGATCTAGTCAAGTGCCTTGCGCGAGGCTGCTCTGCCCTGGGCGAGACTTGCCCAGGCTTGCCTCGCTGCTAGGCTTGCTGCCCGGGAAGGAGCAGGCTGTGCGATGCTGGGAGAGGCCCCTGGCGCCTTCCTGGCCTCAGCTCCACTCCTGCCTTGCCTTTGCATCTAGGCCCCGGGCGTCCTTGGGGAAGGCTTAGGAGCCGGTGGCTTGCACACTGCCAAGCCCTCCAGCAGTGAGGCCTCTCGTCGAGGGGAGGGCAGGGGAGGGCAAGTGCAGGGCTCCTCCAGCGGGTGCCTGGCCGCCCAGACTCAGCGCCGCACGGCGAGCACAAGGCTCCCAGGTCCCCTGGCTGTGGTCTGCAGCCCCACACTCCCGGAGGCTGACTCCGTGGGCGCCCAGAAGGTGCCTGACAGACGTCATGTCCCTAGCGCTCTGCTCCCCAGCAGAGACGTGTGCAGGTGGTGGGGCCTGCCCCTGCGTGTCTGGGCTCCCGCCGGCAGCCCCAGCTCCAGGGAAGCAGCCCCTGAGCCAAGACCTGTAGGGGGCGCGGGGCGCCCCCGCCTGGAAGCCTAGTGCACAGCAGGCGGGAAGCGAGCCTCCTCGGGAGAAGAGGAGGCAGCCCAGCTGCGTGCGTCTGCACTCACTCCTTGGGCGGAGCCCAGTGAGCCTCCAGTACGGCAGAGCTCCAGCTCTGCTCAGAGGCCCGATCTGGCAGAGTTGCTGGCGTGAGGCTGCTCTGCCCTGGGCGAGCCTTGCCCAGACTTGCCTCGCTGCTAGGCTTCCTGCCCGGGAAGGAGCAGGCTGCGCCAGACAGGCAGACGCTCCTGGCGCCTTCCTGGCCTCAGCTCCACTCCTGCCTTGCCTTTGCACCTAGTCCCCAGGCGTCCTTGCGGAGGGCTTAGGGGCCGGTGGGGTGCACGCTGCCAAGCCCTCCAGCCGTGAGAGCTCTGTCATAGGGAAGGGAATGGCAAGTGCAGGGCTCCTCCAGCGGTCGCCTGGCCGCCCAGACTCAGCACAGCACGGAGAGCACCGTGCTTCCCCAGGGCCCCCGGCTGTGGTCTGCAGCCCCACACACCCGGAGGCTGACTCCGTGAGCGCCCAGAAGGTGCCTGACAGACGTCATTTCCCTAGTGCTCTCCCCACCAGCAGAGACGTGGGCAGGTGGTTGGGGCCTGCCCCTGCGTGTCTGGGCTGCCGCCCACAGCCTCCGCTCAGGGGAAGCAGCCCCTGTGCCAAGACCTGCAGGAGGCGCGGGGCGTCCCTGCCTGGAAGCCAAGTGCACGGTCCGCTTGGAAGCGGGCCTCCTTGGGAAGAGTCGAGGGAGCCAAGCCGCGTGCAGCTGCAATCCCTGCTTGGGCCGAGCCGAGTGTGCCTCCAGGACGGCAGAGCTCCAGCTCTGCTCAGAGGCCGGATCTAGTCAAGTGCCTTGCGCGAGGCTGCTCTGCCCTGGGCGAGACTTGCCCAGGCTTGCCTCGCTGCTAGGCTTGCTGCCCGGGAAGGAGCAGGCTGTGCGATGCTGGGAGAGGCCCCTGGCGCCTTCCTGGCCTCAGCTCCACTCCTGCCTTGCCTTTGCATCTAGGCCCCGGGCGTCCTTGGGGAAGGCTTAGGAGCCGGTGGCTTGCACACTGCCAAGCCCTCCAGCAGTGAGGCCTCTCGTCGAGGGGAGGGCAGGGGAGGGCAAGTGCAGGGCTCCTCCAGCGGGTGCCTGGCCGCCCAGACTCAGCGCCGCACGGCGAGCACAAGGCTCCCAGGTCCCCTGGCTGTGGTCTGCAGCCCCACACTCCCGGAGGCTGACTCCGTGGGCGCCCAGAAGGTGCCTGACAGACGTCATGTCCCTAGCGCTCTGCTCCCCAGCAGAGACGTGTGCAGGTGGTGGGGCCTGCCCCTGCGTGTCTGGGCTCCCGCCGGCAGCCCCAGCTCCAGGGAAGCAGCCCCTGAGCCAAGACCTGTAGGGGGCGCGGGGCGCCCCCGCCTGGAAGCCTAGTGCACAGCAGGCGGGAAGCGAGCCTCCTCGGGAGAAGAGGAGGCAGCCCAGCTGCGTGCGTCTGCACTCACTCCTTGGGCGGAGCCCAGTGAGCCTCCAGTACGGCAGAGCTCCAGCTCTGCTCAGAGGCCCGATCTGGCAGAGTTGCTGGCGTGAGGCTGCTCTGCCCTGGGCGAGCCTTGCCCAGACTTGCCTCGCTGCTAGGCTTCCTGCCCGGGAAGGAGCAGGCTGCGCCAGACAGGCAGACGCTCCTGGCGCCTTCCTGGCCTCAGCTCCACTCCTGCCTTGCCTTTGCACCTAGTCCCCAGGCGTCCTTGCGGAGGGCTTAGGGGCCGGTGGGGTGCACGCTGCCAAGCCCTCCAGCCGTGAGAGCTCTGTCATAGGGAAGGGAATGGCAAGTGCAGGGCTCCTCCAGCGGTCGCTTGGCCGCCCAGACTCAGCACAGCACGGAGAGCACCAGGCTTCCCCAGGGCCCCCGGCTGTGGTCTGCAGCCCCACACACCCGGAGGCTGACTCCGTGAGCGCCCAGAAGGTGCCTGACAGACGTCATTTCCCTAGTGCTCTCCCCACCAGCAGAGACGTGGGCAGGTGGTTGGGGCCTGCCCCTGCGTGTCTGGGCTGCCGCCCACAGCCTCCGCTCAGGGGAAGCAGCCCCTGTGCCAAGACCTGCAGGAGGCGCGGGGCGTCCCTGCCTGGAAGCCAAGTGCACGGTCCGCTTGGAAGCGGGCCTCCTTGGGAAGAGTCGAGGGAGCCAAGCCGCGTGCAGCTGCAATCCCTGCTTGGGCCGAGCCGAGTGTGCCTCCAGGACGGCAGAGCTCCAGCTCTGCTCAGAGGCCGGATCTAGTCAAGTGCCTTGCGCGAGGCTGCTCTGCCCTGGGCGAGACTTGCCCAGGCTTGCCTCGCTGCTAGGCTTGCTGCCCGGGAAGGAGCAGGCTGTGCGATGCTGGGAGAGGCCCCTGGCGCCTTCCTGGCCTCAGCTCCACTCCTGCCTTGCCTTTGCATCTAGGCCCCGGGCGTCCTTGGGGAAGGCTTAGGAGCCGGTGGCTTGCACACTGCCAAGCCCTCCAGCAGTGAGGCCTCTCGTCGAGGGGAGGGGAGGGGAGGGCAAGTGCAGGGCTCCTCCAGCGGGTGCCTGGCCGCCCAGACTCAGCGCCGCACGGCGAGCACAAGGCTCCCAGGTCCCCTGGCTGTGGTCTGCAGCCCCACACTCCCGGAGGCTGACTCCGTGGGCGCCCAGAAGGTGCCTGACAGACGTCATGTCCCTAGCGCTCTGCTCCCCAGCAGAGACGTGTGCAGGTGGTGGGGCCTGCCCCTGCGTGTCTGGGCTCCCGCCGGCAGCCCCAGCTCCAGGGAAGCAGCCCCTGAGCCAAGACCTGTAGGGGGCGCGGGGCGCCCCCGCCTGGAAGCCTAGTGCACAGCAGGCGGGAAGCGAGCCTCCTCGGGAGAAGAGGAGGCAGCCCAGCTGCGTGCGTCTGCACTCACTCCTTGGGCGGAGCCCAGTGAGCCTCCAGTACGGCAGAGCTCCAGCTCTGCTCAGAGGCCCGATCTGGCAGAGTTGCTGGCGTGAGGCTGCTCTGCCCTGGGCGAGCCTTGCCCAGACTTGCCTCGCTGCTAGGCTTCCTGCCCGGGAAGGAGCAGGCTGCGCCAGACAGGCAGACGCTCCTGGCGCCTTCCTGGCCTCAGCTCCACTCCTGCCTTGCCTTTGCACCTAGTCCCCAGGCGTCCTTGCGGAGGGCTTAGGGGCCGGTGGGGTGCACGCTGCCAAGCCCTCCAGCCGTGAGAGCTCTGTCATAGGGAAGGGAATGGCAAGTGCAGGGCTCCTCCAGCGGTCGCCTGGCCGCCCAGACTCAGCACAGCACGGAGAGCACCAGGCTTCCCCAGGGCCCCCGGCTGTGGTCTGCAGCCCCACACACCCGGAGGCTGACTCCGTGAGCGCCCAGAAGGTGCCTGACAGACGTCATTTCCCTAGTGCTCTCCCCACCAGCAGAGACGTGGGCAGGTGGTTGGGGCCTGCCCCTGCGTGTCTGGGCTGCCGCCCACAGCCTCCGCTCAGGGGAAGCAGCCCCTGTGCCAAGACCTGCAGGAGGCGCGGGGCGTCCCTGCCTGGAAGCCAAGTGCACGGTCCGCTTGGAAGCGGGCCTCCTTGGGAAGAGTCGAGGGAGCCAAGCCGCGTGCAGCTGCAATCCCTGCTTGGGCCGAGCCGAGTGTGCCTCCAGGACGGCAGAGCTCCAGCTCTGCTCAGAGGCCGGATCTAGTCAAGTGCCTTGCGCGAGGCTGCTCTGCCCTGGGCGAGACTTGCCCAGGCTTGCCTCGCTGCTAGGCTTGCTGCCCGGGAAGGAGCAGGCTGTGCGATGCTGGGAGAGGCCCCTGGCGCCTTCCTGGCCTCAGCTCCACTCCTGCCTTGCCTTTGCATCTAGGCCCCGGGCGTCCTTGGGGAAGGCTTAGGAGCCGGTGGCTTGCACACTGCCAAGCCCTCCAGCAGTGAGGCCTCTCGTCGAGGGGAGGGGAGGGGAGGGCAAGTGCAGGGCTCCTCCAGCGGGTGCCTGGCCGCCCAGACTCAGCGCCGCACGGCGAGCACAAGGCTCCCAGGTCCCCTGGCTGTGGTCTGCAGCCCCACACTCCCGGAGGCTGACTCCGTGGGCGCCCAGAAGGTGCCTGACAGACGTCATGTCCCTAGCGCTCTGCTCCCCAGCAGAGACGTGTGCAGGTGGTGGGGCCTGCCCCTGCGTGTCTGGGCTCCCGCCGGCAGCCCCAGCTCCAGGGAAGCAGCCCCTGAGCCAAGACCTGTAGGGGGCGCGGGGCGCCCCCGCCTGGAAGCCTAGTGCACAGCAGGCGGGAAGCGAGCCTCCTCGGGAGAAGAGGAGGCAGCCCAGCTGCGTGCGTCTGCACTCACTCCTTGGGCGGAGCCCAGTGAGCCTCCAGTACGGCAGAGCTCCAGCTCTGCTCAGAGGCCCGATCTGGCAGAGTTGCTGGCGTGAGGCTGCTCTGCCCTGGGCGAGCCTTGCCCAGACTTGCCTCGCTGCTAGGCTTCCTGCCCGGGAAGGAGCAGGCTGCGCCAGACAGGCAGACGCTCCTGGCGCCTTCCTGGCCTCAGCTCCACTCCTGCCTTGCCTTTGCACCTAGTCCCCAGGCGTCCTTGCGGAGGGCTTAGGGGCCGGTGGGGTGCACGCTGCCAAGCCCTCCAGCCGTGAGAGCTCTGTCATAGGGAAGGGAATGGCAAGTGCAGGGCTCCTCCAGCGGTCGCTTGGCCGCCCAGACTCAGCACAGCACGGAGAGCACCAGGCTTCCCCAGGGCCCCCGGCTGTGGTCTGCAGCCCCACACACCCGGAGGCTGACTCCGTGAGCGCCCAGAAGGTGCCTGACAGACGTCATTTCCCTAGTGCTCTCCCCACCAGCAGAGACGTGGGCAGGTGGTTGGGGCCTGCCCCTGCGTGTCTGGGCTGCCGCCCACAGCCTCCGCTCAGGGGAAGCAGCCCCTGTGCCAAGACCTGCAGGAGGCGCGGGGCGTCCCTGCCTGGAAGCCAAGTGCACGGTCCGCTTGGAAGCGGGCCTCCTTGGGAAGAGTCGAGGGAGCCAAGCCGCGTGCAGCTGCAATCCCTGCTTGGGCCGAGCCGAGTGTGCCTCCAGGACGGCAGAGCTCCAGCTCTGCTCAGAGGCCGGATCTAGTCAAGTGCCTTGCGCGAGGCTGCTCTGCCCTGGGCGAGACTTGCCCAGGCTTGCCTCGCTGCTAGGCTTGCTGCCCGGGAAGGAGCAGGCTGTGCGATGCTGGGAGAGGCCCCTGGCGCCTTCCTGGCCTCAGCTCCACTCCTGCCTTGCCTTTGCATCTAGGCCCCGGGCGTCCTTGGGGAAGGCTTAGGAGCCGGTGGCTTGCACACTGCCAAGCCCTCCAGCAGTGAGGCCTCTCGTCGAGGGGAGGGGAGGGGAGGGCAAGTGCAGGGCTCCTCCAGCGGGTGCCTGGCCGCCCAGACTCAGCGCCGCACGGCGAGCACAAGGCTCCCAGGTCCCCTGGCTGTGGTCTGCAGCCCCACACTCCCGGAGGCTGACTCCGTGGGCGCCCAGAAGGTGCCTGACAGACGTCATGTCCCTAGCGCTCTGCTCCCCAGCAGAGACGTGTGCAGGTGGTGGGGCCTGCCCCTGCGTGTCTGGGCTCCCGCCGGCAGCCCCAGCTCCAGGGAAGCAGCCCCTGAGCCAAGACCTGTAGGGGGCGCGGGGCGCCCCCGCCTGGAAGCCTAGTGCACAGCAGGCGGGAAGCGAGCCTCCTCGGGAGAAGAGGAGGCAGCCCAGCTGCGTGCGTCTGCACTCACTCCTTGGGCGGAGCCCAGTGAGCCTCCAGTACGGCAGAGCTCCAGCTCTGCTCAGAGGCCCGATCTGGCAGAGTGGCTGGCGTGAGGCTGCTCTGCCCTGGGCGAGCCTTGCCCAGACTTGCCTCGCTGCTAGGCTTCCTGCCCGGGAAGGAGCAGGCTGCGCCAGACAGGCAGACGCTCCTGGCGCCTTCCTGGCCTCAGCTCCACTCCTGCCTTGCCTTTGCACCTAGTCCCCAGGCGTCCTTGCGGAGGGCTTAGGGGCCGGTGGGGTGCACGCTGCCAAGCCCTCCAGCCGTGAGAGCTCTGTCATAGGGAAGGGAATGGCAAGTGCAGGGCTCCTCCAGCGGTCGCTTGGCCGCCCAGACTCAGCACAGCACGGAGAGCACCAGGCTTCCCCAGGGCCCCCGGCTGTGGTCTGCAGCCCCACACACCCGGAGGCTGACTCCGTGAGCGCCCAGAAGGTGCCTGACAGACGTCATTTCCCTAGTGCTCTCCCCACCAGCAGAGACGTGGGCAGGTGGTTGGGGCCTGCCCCTGCGTGTCTGGGCTGCCGCCCACAGCCTCCGCTCAGGGGAAGCAGCCCCTGTGCCAAGACCTGCAGGAGGCGCGGGGCGTCCCTGCCTGGAAGCCAAGTGCACGGTCCGCTTGGAAGCGGGCCTCCTTGGGAAGAGTCGAGGGAGCCAAGCCGCGTGCAGCTGCAATCCCTGCTTGGGCCGAGCCGAGTGTGCCTCCAGGACGGCAGAGCTCCAGCTCTGCTCAGAGGCCGGATCTAGTCAAGTGCCTTGCGCGAGGCTGCTCTGCCCTGGGCGAGACTTGCCCAGGCTTGCCTCGCTGCTAGGCTTGCTGCCCGGGAAGGAGCAGGCTGTGCGATGCTGGGAGAGGCCCCTGGCGCCTTCCTGGCCTCAGCTCCACTCCTGCCTTGCCTTTGCATCTAGGCCCCGGGCGTCCTTGGGGAAGGCTTAGGAGCCGGTGGCTTGCACACTGCCAAGCCCTCCAGCAGTGAGGCCTCTCGTCGAGGGGAGGGGAGGGGAGGGCAAGTGCAGGGCTCCTCCAGCGGGTGCCTGGCCGCCCAGACTCAGCGCCGCACGGCGAGCACAAGGCTCCCAGGTCCCCTGGCTGTGGTCTGCAGCCCCACACTCCCGGAGGCTGACTCCGTGGGCGCCCAGAAGGTGCCTGACAGACGTCATGTCCCTAGCGCTCTGCTCCCCAGCAGAGACGTGTGCAGGTGGTGGGGCCTGCCCCTGCGTGTCTGGGCTCCCGCCGGCAGCCCCAGCTCCAGGGAAGCAGCCCCTGAGCCAAGACCTGTAGGGGGCGCGGGGCGCCCCCGCCTGGAAGCCTAGTGCACAGCAGGCGGGAAGCGAGCCTCCTCGGGAGAAGAGGAGGCAGCCCAGCTGCGTGCGTCTGCACTCACTCCTTGGGCGGAGCCCAGTGAGCCTCCAGTACGGCAGAGCTCCAGCTCTGCTCAGAGGCCCGATCTGGCAGAGTGGCTGGCGTGAGGCTGCTCTGCCCTGGGCGAGCCTTGCCCAGACTTGCCTCGCTGCTAGGCTTCCTGCCCGGGAAGGAGCAGGCTGCGCCAGACAGGCAGACGCTCCTGGCGCCTTCCTGGCCTCAGCTCCACTCCTGCCTTGCCTTTGCACCTAGTCCCCAGGCGTCCTTGCGGAGGGCTTAGGGGCCGGTGGGGTGCACGCTGCCAAGCCCTCCAGCCGTGAGAGCTCTGTCATAGGGAAGGGAATGGCAAGTGCAGGGCTCCTCCAGCGGTCGCTTGGCCGCCCAGACTCAGCACAGCACGGAGAGCACCAGGCTTCCCCAGGGCCCCCGGCTGTGGTCTGCAGCCCCACACACCCGGAGGCTGACTCCGTGAGCGCCCAGAAGGTGCCTGACAGACGTCATTTCCCTAGTGCTCTCCCCACCAGCAGAGACGTGGGCAGGTGGTTGGGGCCTGCCCCTGCGTGTCTGGGCTGCCGCCCACAGCCTCCGCTCAGGGGAAGCAGCCCCTGTGCCAAGACCTGCAGGAGGCGCGGGGCGTCCCTGCCTGGAAGCCAAGTGCACGGTCCGCTTGGAAGCGGGCCTCCTTGGGAAGAGTCGAGGGAGCCAAGCCGCGTGCAGCTGCAATCCCTGCTTGGGCCGAGCCGAGTGTGCCTCCAGGACGGCAGAGCTCCAGCTCTGCTCAGAGGCCGGATCTAGTCAAGTGCCTTGCGCGAGGCTGCTCTGCCCTGGGCGAGACTTGCCCAGGCTTGCCTCGCTGCTAGGCTTGCTGCCCGGGAAGGAGCAGGCTGTGCGATGCTGGGAGAGGCCCCTGGCGCCTTCCTGGCCTCAGCTCCACTCCTGCCTTGCCTTTGCATCTAGGCCCCCGGGCGTCCTTGGGGAAGGCTTAGGAGCCGGTGGCTTGCACACTGCCAAGCCCTCCAGCAGTGAGGCCTCTCGTCGAGGGGAGGGGAGGGGAGGGCAAGTGCAGGGCTCCTCCAGCGGGTGCCTGGCCGCCCAGACTCAGCGCCGCACGGCGAGCACAAGGCTCCCAGGTCCCCTGGCTGTGGTCTGCAGCCCCACACTCCCGGAGGCTGACTCCGTGGGCGCCCAGAAGGTGCCTGACAGACGTCATGTCCCTAGCGCTCTGCTCCCCAGCAGAGACGTGTGCAGGTGGTGGGGCCTGCCCCTGCGTGTCTGGGCTCCCGCCGGCAGCCCCAGCTCCAGGGAAGCAGCCCCTGAGCCAAGACCTGTAGGGGGCGCGGGGCGCCCCCGCCTGGAAGCCTAGTGCACAGCAGGCGGGAAGCGAGCCTCCTCGGGAGAAGAGGAGGCAGCCCAGCTGCGTGCGTCTGCACTCACTCCTTGGGCGGAGCCCAGTGAGCCTCCAGTACGGCAGAGCTCCAGCTCTGCTCAGAGGCCCGATCTGGCAGAGTGGCTGGCGTGAGGCTGCTCTGCCCTGGGCGAGCCTTGCCCAGACTTGCCTCGCTGCTAGGCTTCCTGCCCGGGAAGGAGCAGGCTGCGCCAGACAGGCAGACGCTCCTGGCGCCTTCCTGGCCTCAGCTCCACTCCTGCCTTGCCTTTGCACCTAGTCCCCAGGCGTCCTTGCGGAGGGCTTAGGGGCCGGTGGGGTGCACGCTGCCAAGCCCTCCAGCCGTGAGAGCTCTGTCATAGGGAAGGGAATGGCAAGTGCAGGGCTCCTCCAGCGGTCGCTTGGCCGCCCAGACTCAGCACAGCACGGAGAGCACCAGGCTTCCCCAGGGCCCCCGGCTGTGGTCTGCAGCCCCACACACCCGGAGGCTGACTCCGTGAGCGCCCAGAAGGTGCCTGACAGACGTCATTTCCCTAGTGCTCTCCCCACCAGCAGAGACGTGGGCAGGTGGTTGGGGCCTGCCCCTGCGTGTCTGGGCTGCCGCCCACAGCCTCCGCTCAGGGGAAGCAGCCCCTGTGCCAAGACCTGCAGGAGGCGCGGGGCGTCCCTGCCTGGAAGCCAAGTGCACGGTCCGCTTGGAAGCGGGCCTCCTTGGGAAGAGTCGAGGGAGCCAAGCCGCGTGCAGCTGCAATCCCTGCTTGGGCCGAGCCGAGTGTGCCTCCAGGACGGCAGAGCTCCAGCTCTGCTCAGAGGCCGGATCTAGTCAAGTGCCTTGCGCGAGGCTGCTCTGCCCTGGGCGAGACTTGCCCAGGCTTGCCTCGCTGCTAGGCTTGCTGCCCGGGAAGGAGCAGGCTGTGCGATGCTGGGAGAGGCCCCTGGCGCCTTCCTGGCCTCAGCTCCACTCCTGCCTTGCCTTTGCATCTAGGCCCCGGGCGTCCTTGGGGAAGGCTTAGGAGCCGGTGGCTTGCACACTGCCAAGCCCTCCAGCAGTGAGGCCTCTCGTCGAGGGGAGGGGAGGGGAGGGCAAGTGCAGGGCTCCTCCAGCGGGTGCCTGGCCGCCCAGACTCAGCGCCGCACGGCGAGCACAAGGCTCCCAGGTCCCCTGGCTGTGGTCTGCAGCCCCACACTCCCGGAGGCTGACTCCGTGGGCGCCCAGAAGGTGCCTGACAGACGTCATGTCCCTAGCGCTCTGCTCCCCAGCAGAGACGTGTGCAGGTGGTGGGGCCTGCCCCTGCGTGTCTGGGCTCCCGCCGGCAGCCCCAGCTCCAGGGAAGCAGCCCCTGAGCCAAGACCTGTAGGGGGCGCGGGGCGCCCCCGCCTGGAAGCCTAGTGCACAGCAGGCGGGAAGCGAGCCTCCTCGGGAGAAGAGGAGGCAGCCCAGCTGCGTGCGTCTGCACTCACTCCTTGGGCGGAGCCCAGTGAGCCTCCAGTACGGCAGAGCTCCAGCTCTGCTCAGAGGCCCGATCTGGCAGAGTTGCTGGCGTGAGGCTGCTCTGCCCTGGGCGAGCCTTGTCCAGACTTGCCTCGCTGCTAGGCTTCCTGCCCGGGAAGGAGCAGGCTGCGCCAGACAGGCAGACGCTCCTGGCGCCTTCCTGGCCTCAGCTCCACTCCTGCCTTGCCTTTGCACCTAGTCCCCAGGCGTCCTTGCGGAGGGCTTAGGGGCCGGTGGGGTGCACGCTGCCAAGCCCTCCAGCCGTGAGAGCTCTGTCATAGGGAAGGGAATGGCAAGTGCAGGGCTCCTCCAGCGGTCGCTTGGCCGCCCAGACTCAGCACAGCACGGAGAGCACCAGGCTTCCCCAGGGCCCCCGGCTGTGGTCTGCAGCCCCACACACCCGGAGGCTGACTCCGTGAGCGCCCAGAAGGTGCCTGACAGACGTCATTTCCCTAGTGCTCTCCCCACCAGCAGAGACGTGGGCAGGTGGTTGGGGCCTGCCCCTGCGTGTCTGGGCTGCCGCCCACAGCCTCCGCTCAGGGGAAGCAGCCCCTGTGCCAAGACCTGCAGGAGGCGCGGGGCGTCCCTGCCTGGAAGCCAAGTGCACGGTCCGCTTGGAAGCGGGCCTCCTTGGGAAGAGTCGAGGGAGCCAAGCCGCGTGCAGCTGCAATCCCTGCTTGGGCCGAGCCGAGTGTGCCTCCAGGACGGCAGAGCTCCAGCTCTGCTCAGAGGCCGGATCTAGTCAAGTGCCTTGCGCGAGGCTGCTCTGCCCTGGGCGAGACTTGCCCAGGCTTGCCTCGCTGCTAGGCTTGCTGCCCGGGAAGGAGCAGGCTGTGCGATGCTGGGAGAGGCCCCTGGCGCCTTCCTGGCCTCAGCTCCACTCCTGCCTTGCCTTTGCATCTAGGCCCCGGGCGTCCTTGGGGAAGGCTTAGGAGCCGGTGGCTTGCACACTGCCAAGCCCTCCAGCAGTGAGGCCTCTCGTCGAGGGGAGGGCAGGGGAGGGCAAGTGCAGGGCTCCTCCAGCGGGTGCCTGGCCGCCCAGACTCAGCGCCGCACGGCGAGCACAAGGCTCCCAGGTCCCCTGGCTGTGGTCTGCAGCCCCACACTCCCGGAGGCTGACTCCGTGGGCGCCCAGAAGGTGCCTGACAGACGTCATGTCCCTAGCGCTCTGCTCCCCAGCAGAGACGTGTGCAGGTGGTGGGGCCTGCCCCTGCGTGTCTGGGCTCCCGCCGGCAGCCCCAGCTCCAGGGAAGCAGCCCCTGAGCCAAGACCTGTAGGGGGCGCGGGGCGCCCCCGCCTGGAAGCCTAGTGCACAGCAGGCGGGAAGCGAGCCTCCTCGGGAGAAGAGGAGGCAGCCCAGCTGCGTGCGTCTGCACTCACTCCTTGGGCGGAGCCCAGTGAGCCTCCAGTACGGCAGAGCTCCAGCTCTGCTCAGAGGCCCGATCTGGCAGAGTTGCTGGCGTGAGGCTGCTCTGCCCTGGGCGAGCCTTGCCCAGACTTGCCTCGCTGCTAGGCTTCCTGCCCGGGAAGGAGCAGGCTGCGCCAGACAGGCAGACGCTCCTGGCGCCTTCCTGGCCTCAGCTCCACTCCTGCCTTGCCTTTGCACCTAGTCCCAGGCGTCCTTGCGGAGGGCTTAGGGGCCGGTGGGGTGCACGCTGCCAAGCCCTCCAGCCGTGAGAGCTCTGTCATAGGGAAGGGAAATGGCAAGTGCAGGGCTCCTCCAGCGGTCGCTTGGCCGCCCAGACTCAGCACAGCACGGAGAGCACCAGGCTTCCCCAGGGCCCCCGGCTGTGGTCTGCAGCCCCACACACCCGGAGGCTGACTCCGTGAGCGCCCAGAAGGTGCCTGACAGACGTCATTTCCCTAGTGCTCTCCCCACCAGCAGAGACGTGGGCAGGTGGTTGGGGCCTGCCCCTGCGTGTCTGGGCTGCCGCCCACAGCCTCCGCTCAGGGGAAGCAGCCCCTGTGCCAAGACCTGCAGGAGGCGCGGGGCGTCCCTGCCTGGAAGCCAAGTGCACGGTCCGCTTGGAAGCGGGCCTCCTGGGAAGAGTCGAGGGAGCCAAGCCGCGTGCAGCTGCAATCCCTGCTTGGGCCGAGCCGAGTGTGCCTCCAGGACGGCAGAGCTCCAGCTCTGCTCAGAGGCCGGATCTAGTCAAGTGCCTTGCGCGAGGCTGCTCTGCCCTGGGCGAGACTTGCCCAGGCTTGCCTCGCTGCTAGGCTTGCTGCCCGGGAAGGAGCAGGCTGTGCGATGCTGGGAGAGGCCCCTGGCGCCTTCCTGGCCTCAGCTCCACTCCTGCCTTGCCTTTGCATCTAGGCCCCGGGCGTCCTTGGGGAAGGCTTAGGAGCCGGTGGCTTGCACACTGCCAAGCCCTCCAGCAGTGAGGCCTCTCGTAGAGGGGAGGGGAGGGGAGGGCAAGTGCAGGGCTCCTCCAGCGGGTGCCTGGCCGCCCAGACTCAGCGCCGCACGGCGAGCACAAGGCTCCCAGGTCCCCTGGCTGTGGTCTGCAGCCCCACACTCCCGGAGGCTGACTCCGTGGGCGCCCAGAAGGTGCCTGACAGACGTCATGTCCCTAGCGCTCTGCTCCCCAGCAGAGACGTGTGCAGGTGGTGGGGCCTGCCCTGCGTGTCTGGGCTCCGCCGGCAGCCCCAGCTCCAGGGAAGCAGCCCCTGAGCCAAGACCTGTAGGGGGCGCGGGGCGCCCCCGCCTGGAAGCCCTAGTGCACAGCAGGCGGGAAGCGAGCCTCCTCGGGAGAAGAGGAGGCAGCCCAGCTGCGTGCGTCTGCACTCACTCCTTGGGCGGAGCCCAGTGAGCCTCCAGTACGGCAGAGCTCCAGCTCTGCTCAGAGGCCCGATCTGGCAGAGTTGCTGGCGTGAGGCTGCTCTGCCCTGGGCGAGCCTTGTCCAGACTTGCCTCGCTGCTAGGCTTCCTGCCCGGGAAGGAGCAGGCTGCGCCAGACAGGCAGACGCTCCTGGCGCCTTCCTGGCCTCAGCTCCACTCCTGCCTTGCCTTTGCACCTAGTCCCCAGGCGTCCTTGCGGAGGGCTTAGGGCCGGTGGGGTGCACGCTGCCAAGCCCTCCAGCCGTGAGAGCTCTGTCATAGGGAAGGGAATGGCAAGTGCAGGGCTCCTCCAGCGGTCGCTTGGCCGCCCAGACTCAGCACAGCACGGAGAGCACCAGGCTTCCCCAGGGCCCCCGGCTGTGGTCTGCAGCCCCACACACCCGGAGGCTGACTCCGTGAGCGCCCAGAAGGTGCCTGACAGACGTCATTTCCCTAGTGCTCTCCCCACCAGCAGAGACGTGGGCAGGTGGTTGGGGCCTGCCCCTGCGTGTCTGGGCTGCCGCCCACAGCCTCCGCTCAGGGGAAGCAGCCCCTGTGCCAAGACCTGCAGGAGGCGCGGGGCGTCCCTGCCTGGAAGCCAAGTGCACGGTCCGCTTGGAAGCGGGCCTCCTTGGAAGAGTCGAGGGAGCCAAGCCGCGTGCAGCTGCAATCCCTGCTTGGGCCGAGCCGAGTGTGCCTCCAGGACGGCAGAGCTCCAGCTCTGCTCAGAGGCCGGATCTAGTCAAGTGCCTTGCGCGAGGCTGCTCTGCCCTGGGCGAGACTTGCCCAGGCTTGCCTCGCTGCTAGGCTTGCTGCCCGGGAAGGAGCAGGCTGTGCGATGCTGGGAGAGGGCCCCTGGCGCCTTCCTGGCCTCAGCTCCACTCCTGCCTTGCCTTTGCATCTAGGCCCCGGGCGTCCTTGGGGAAGGCTTAGGAGCCGGTGGCTTGCACACTGCCAAGCCCTCCAGCAGTGAGGCCTCTCGTCGAGGGGAGGGGAGGGGAGGGCAAGTGCAGGGCTCCTCAGCGGGTGCCTGGCCGCCCAGACTCAGCGCCGCACGGCGAGCA